>NC_054535.1:100763873-100963873 GCF_017654505.1 Polyodon spathula
CTGAACTGCTTAAAATTAAAACCTTATTCATTTTAACAAAAGTTCTTCCATGTGTTATAGAAAACATAATACATTAGGCTGCTGTGATTTCTCTAGGTTATAATTTGCATCTTGGGGTTCTGGTTACTTAATCATAAATCATTCAAGCGTCCCACTCATGAATTATAATTAGAGCTTCTGTTTTCAGTGTTTATTTTTTCTCATTTTCTGTAGTTATTTTTAGTTTTTTAGAGAAGGCTGCTTACACAGGATTTAATTTTTCAGAGAGACTGATAAGTGACCTGAGCTTTCCGGTAAGCTCAAAAGAACTTTTGGAGCTTTGCTGCATTGAGGCATTCTGAGAGTGAGCCTTAATCAAATAACAGTACATGGAATCACAGTAAATATTGCACCTCCATTGCAACACAGTATAGCAGCAATCCCAAAGACAATGCTGAGGTGAAGCGACCTAGGAAGTGAAACAGTAACAGACTTCCAGAGAGTGAACAAAGTGAGAACTTTCATTAACCCAATGTGCTGTAGTACCAGAATGAAAACCCATGAAATGTGCTTCTGCTTTAGAGTTAAGGAATTGGTAAAGTGATCTTAACAGAAAAGAGGAATACCCAGTTTGTGCAACTCTCTACATCTATAAATTCTGCAGAACAAAAAAAAAAATCTATAAAACTAACACGTTAAACAGTTTTTTGTGTTGTTTATTTTATATACAATGCCAATTATTAAAAGGATGGGATTCTATTGGAATCGTCATGGCAATACATTTTCCTGAGAAGCTTGGTCCTGTACAGTATAATAATTATAGTTTTTTTCTACCTCATGATGTTTGTTTGCTGTGCTCTAACTTGGTTCTACAATCACGAATCATAGGTGTGGTCACGTCAGTTTGAACCCTGAGTCCAGCACACTTTCCAAATGTTGCTTTTTTATCCCCGACCAAGTTCTATTGCTTGTGGTTGCCAGCTGCAATTATCAATGTTTTAATTAAAGATTAGGGATTGCACTCCAAGGCCATGATGACAAGACTACTGTTGCACTGCTCTGCCAAAACAAATTCATTAAAACTCAGTCAGTGTGTTCAGTAAAGGCTTGAGTAAACAGGTGAAATGAATGGCGTGCCGTTATAGTAAATCATTGCCTCTGAGTGATTACCTTCCTGGAGACAATTCAGAAACAGAATCTTACTCCATGAAGTGAATGATCAGCGCAAAACACTGTCACAATTACTTATGTCTTTCTTAATGTGCTGGCAGTAAAGCATAGAACTGTGGAATGCGGTTTATACTAACTAGGTCTTCTAAAGGCAGATTTTTAGAAAATGACAATTACTCAGTATGGAAGCAACAGATCCCAAACCCGCTTAAAATGGCATAAAAAAAGCAAGGGAGTGTAAAAATGCAATTAAAATAGCATTTTAGCCTAATCTTGTGCAAATGCTTATTTGGATGTATATGTCATTTTAAACACATTTCAGTATTTTTAACAGAGAAGGCTTATTTTGATGCATGTAATCCTGTTTGAATGCTCAGTGATTAAACAGTGCTCCAGCTGGAGCTATTTATAAGCTTGTGTTGTCAAGGAACTTAATCTATACTATCCTCCAAACCCTGCTACAGTAATCTCTTCTGGCAAGGTCCCTCTGAAATACATTGGCAGGCAAAGGCTCATCTTTCTTATAGTTTGCTGCCATGGTAGGATCATCATAGTATTTATTGACTAAATAAAATAAACATTGACCTTTACAGCTTATTATTGACTCTGATGCTGTTAGGTTTTGACTCGTAACAATGTGTTCTGAATATATAGGAAGAAGCTGGTAATTGCCTACACTGAGGGTCTCCGTACTGAAGTGACAGGTTCTGACAGTGCATTTACAAACCTGTACAGCTGGTGCAGCTCATTCGTAGCTTGTGAGGTTCAATTGTTAGCCATGGGCTGAAAATCATTTGCAAAAGTCCTTCAAATATAACCATGTAGGAACTAACATAGTTAATATAAAATGAATATAGTAAGCATCAATTCAGGGTTCATTCAACACTATGCCTATCGATGACAAATTATTTTAGCGTTAGGGTTAAGTTTGATTTATTGTTTACTTCATTGAAATGTTCAGAGTAATCTGTGCCACCCTTAAAATGCCTTGTCTAGTTTTTGTTTAATATTTTGTTTCTACTTATATTTCATCAAAAGTCTGTAATAACCCTTCTAACAAACCCTACTGACAGGACTGTAAAAGTATCACACAAAGTCTGCTTTCTACAGCTACTATCAGCCTGCATTTCATTATGACAGGATGGACTAGTTGCCAATTCAGACTGCAGGGGCCCTGAGTTTACTGCAACACAAAATTGTAAAACAACTGGTAACACTTTAGATGGTGTGTCTAATTACTGTGTATCTACATAGTAGTAATCGAGCAAGTACATGTGTACTTACACATAATTACACTGTTATTATGCATAGTTACAATGTATTTAATGTGTAAATATTTTTGCGCGATATATATAAGTACACAATTGTATCAGAAAAGGGTTAGGGTTAGGAAGAAATGGGTTAGGGTTAGGGTTAGGGTTAGGGAGGAGAGGGTTAGGGTTAGGGAGGAGAGGGTTAGGGTTAGGGAGGAGAGGGTTAGGGTTAGGGTTAGGGAGGAGAGGGTTAGGGTTAGGGTTAGGGTTAGGGTTAGAGGGTTAGGGTTAGGGTTAGGGAGGAGGGTTAGGGTTAGGGTTAGGGTTAGGGTTAGGGTTAGGGATTAGGGTGAGGGTTAGGGTTAGGGTTAGGGAGGAGAGGGTTAGGGTTAGGGTTAGGGAGGAGAGGGTTAGGGTTAGGGTTAGGGAGGAGAGGGTTAGGGTTAGGGTTAGGGAGGAGAGGGTTATGGTTAGGGTTAGGGAGGAGAGGGTTAGGGTTAGGGTTAGGGAGGAGAGGGTTAGGGTTAGGGAGGAGAGGGTTAGGGTTAGGGTTAGGGAGGAGAGGGTTATGGTTAGGGTTAGGGAGGAGAGGGTTAGAGTTAGGGTCAGGGAGGAGAGGGTTATAGTTAGGGTTAGGGTTTGGGAGGATTAGGGTTATGTAGGAGAGGGTTAAGTTTGGTTCTAGGGAAGAGAGGGTTAGGGTTAGAGTTAGGTAGGTGATGGTTAGTGTTAGGTTTCGGGTTCGGGTTAGGGTTAGGGTTAGGTAGGAGAGTGTTAGGGAAGAGATGGTTAGGGTGAGGTTTAGAGTTAGGGTTAGGGTTAGGGTTAGGGTTGTCACTTACTGAAGAGGAACCCATTGGCTACAGTCTGTTGTTATTGTTGAAGGAAACATCACAAATCCTTCAAGTGGAAATCGTTTTGCATGTTTGAATTTACAGTTACTCTTTTATCACAGCCCATGCTGAGATCCCATTTCCTGTGTCACTCACCTGCCTGAAGTCTTTTGTCTCCAACATGAAAAAAAAACGCTTCAACAATCTAGGTCAACGGACTGAAAAGGATTAACAATTTTGCCTGAGGCATGAAGATTTATATCACTGGAATAAAAAAAATAGGTCAACCCCTGGTTAGAAAACTGCTGATATTAACTTCCACTTACTTACCAAGTGAATGGTTAGCAACAAAGTGAAGCTACCAGGAAGAATATCGCCTCCTAATAGGGTTATCATGCATAGATCCAAGATTACAGTGTCCATAATTAACATTCAGAGGAAGGGTTTAACTGTCAAAGGGACTGGAACAAAGGAGCTGTTAAAATAGTATTTTCAAGTGTTTACTCAAGCAAAGAAAATGAATGAATCCCCTCCTTGGAGCCAAAGTAATTGGATTTTAAAATAAATAAATAGCATTTGGGTAAGGATGTGCTTATTATTGTCTTCGTGATATTGCAATAATTATAACTGAGTAATATTATCGGATGTGAAAATGTAGCACCACTATTAAACAACTTTTTCTCAGAATGTTCTGTAATTATTTTCGAAAGCAGTCTCATTTATTCTCAAGATTTAAAGGGCTATGGGTAAGTCTTTAATTCCTGCATGAAAACATCACAGATTTCTTCTCATCTTCTCTTGAGGGAGGATTCAACCAAAAATACGGCAATTTTTTAATTTCCCAATTCTGTTGCAACCTTTTTGTCTTGAAGCCAGAGCAGTAAGCAATGAAATTGATATGGAGCTTTATCAGCCCCCCCAGAAGAGGACTTCCTAGGTAGTTTCTGAGGTCCTGGTGAAAGTGAAGCATCTTCTAAACAGATGTGACTGACTGTACATACCGCTTCAGTTTGTCATTGAACTTGGAGATATACTAGTAGTATACTACTATTAGGCAATAACTGCTTTAAGGGCAGGGTGTTCAGTAAAAAGTTTAAATTCCTTTTTCTCAGTGTGCTCTATTCATTTAACTGAAAAGGTTACCTACAGCTTTTTCAGCGGTGAATGGCCAGTGGGAAGCAGGATCCTCTGCCTGTGTTCTTTGGGAGCATCTGGTCTTGTCAACTGATCTAAAAACCCCGCAGTGCCGTTTTCTCTCCTCTCCTCAGGAGACATAGGCCAGCTGATAAAAGTTTAGTGTGAGCAGATGATTTCGCAGCACTTGCTTTGCATCTTTATTATGCAAGAAACAGCTTGCAGGGAGACAGGAAAGGTGATGGAGAAAAACTGACAAAATGATCTCATTAACTGGAGCAGGAATAAGTGGACCTGCACCTGTGCTGTCTGTAATATAGTACACTCCTGTAGGAGTGGAGGTCAGTGGGTCTGAGTGAAGATGTACCATATGTTTGCATTAACTTTTTTTTTTTCAACATTTGAACACATAATTTACAACTTGAAAAAGGAAAATTACAGATAAATGTTACAAAGTGTTACCCTTAAAACAACATTTATCGGTGTGTCTACGGTACATATAACTGGCCCTGCTTGTTGTTTACTAACTAAAGACAATATTAAATCAGGGTTTGATCTTAGTAATGATACATTTTGCTTAGTGTGAGAGCATTCATATTAGTCTCTGTTCCCAGCCCCCCCCCCCCAACCTCATGTTAGACACATTACTCTGTGTTAATATGTTGACTGAGATTTTGTGTGGGAATGAAATTAACCAGACTAGACTTTTCCCAATGTAGGAATGTATGGAGCCTCCCTTCTGTTTACTGTACTACAGCTTTTCCCACTGTAATGGACCCCTGGTTTATTACTCCCTGGTGGTGAACCTGTGGATTTGGCTTTTTAATTGGTCTCTGTAGGGGGTAGAGGGATAGAGCAAGGCTCTTCCAGTGCTCTTACACTGCAGGAGGATAGTGACCATGGCAACCGCTTAATGAGGACACCACTGTCAATAAGATTCAGCTTTTCCTGTGATGCTGAAGGTCTGGGAGCAAGCTGAGTCATCAAGAGCAAAAGTAATATTGTGTGTTACTGAGAGCTTTGCACTTACAGCACCAGCAAATACTTTGTTCTGAAAGAGCATGGATGTAAAATAAGTCTGAAGTCTTTCCTGAGTCTACATGCTGTTGTTAGATGAACTGTAAACTGCTTGGTTTGCTGGCCTCTGTGCAAACAAGGATGACAAGCCAGTGCTATTCGCAATACTTTTGATCAGGTGTCGTTTGGACATTTTTGGTCATGTTTTATTTTAATAGGCACTATTTTATTATGCTAACTGACTAACATGTTAACAAATGTGCATTTTTTGTTAATGGTTATTTATTTACAAAAAGGTCAGCTAAAATTGTTCACCTAATATCAGTTACCCACTTTGGATTATCAACTCCCAAGACAACCATGTAATTTGTGAGTTAAATACCTTTTACATTAGTTAACAATTAAACTAAAAAAGTACACCATAAAAAAGTCCTGACTCTACTTTTATTACTTTAGCTATATTGTTATGTATGGAGATACTGACCCTAAAAATCCTGTAACACAAACCGTTTCTAAGAAAGACAACTTACTGCAATCTACAGTGACAACACAGCATGAGTGTAACAAGTTATATTGTACGAAACGTCCTTCGCAGTTAGCCTCAGTGAATGAATGATCTAAAGGAAGAACACAGGGATTGAACTGTGACCCTGTGTGTTCCAAGACCTTGCTTGGAGTGATCGGTTTACACCCTAATCCCCTAGCTATGCCTGAAGGACTGTCTCAAATAGGGGTCTGTCACAATAGGGGCCTGAATTATAAACTGCACGAGGAATAAATCATTTCATCAGATTTGAAAAACATGAGCCCCATGTTTGGATTTTGAAAAAATATTGTAGATTTTTTTCCCCTTGTGTAAACCTTAAGGTCTGGATTGGCCTTCCTGAACTGGTGTACAGCGTGCATTGCAAGGGTGGTTTTTGTGTGATGGACTCCCGCTATAGCTAAATGGCTGTGGTTTACAAAGTATAATAAATGCATACAATTTGTTACCAAGGCTGGGCTACAGGTGTGGCCAAAAGGTTTTGCATCAGTCGAATGAAACTTGCTAAATAATGTTAAGTTAACATATTATTTACATACCTCTTTGTAGCTTTCCATATACTTAACAAAAAACTGACAAAAATTGAAAAATTTGACATTTTGAAATCTAACATGAACTATTGTAGTACTATTATGGCTTTTGAGATATCATCTTGTAGTTTTGTGGATTACGTGAGGCTATGTTCATATACTTGTATTTCTTTTAATTATGTCTCAATCCTTACATTCTAGGTGATGCAAAACGTTTAGCCATTGCTGCATTTGCATTTGCTGCAATGGTAAATAAGTGCTTTGCACAAATCGATTTTCCCAAGCACTTGTGCTTAAAGATGTGTTAAATGCAGTGGGAATTATATACATTGCTCAGTTTTTTTGATACTAGGGGATGTTTTTATTCTTTAGTATACAGATAAAACACCCAGGCATTCTAAGGACAGTGGCAATCTATATGTGACAAGTTGAAACAAATTAAATTGCATTGTCACAGAGACAATTAAATGCGCAACCAACAAAATCCTAGTCTGGTGACTGTAAACAATATTTCCCAGGCAATACCCAACAATGGGTATTGCACTGTTCTAAATAAAGGAGTTGCGGTTCCAAATAATAAACACAGTCAGTTTTCAAAAACACAATATACAAACACGGTCGCCAGTTCTGGATGCGTTCTGTAGTGCTCTTTGTGCAAATACAATTTATCGTGCCAACAAGTGAAGTGAAGTCCAGGTTTGTGCTGGCGACAGCTCCGGATGTGTTTAGCCACCTAATAAATAACAATCAACAGTTAGTGACAAGACAAAACAAACAAAACACTCACGTACGATGCTACATAGGTCCTTTTAGTCATTTCTTTAACCAAAACGAAGGACCAGTTTACTTCGCTTCGTCCCCTTCTTGTACCGTCACACATGATCCCTTGGTAAACGATTGCAGCCGCTCACTCCAATCCGAGGCTTCACATTGTTTCCCTTCTGGGTTGATGAGCTAGCACACCGAAGCTCCGCTCCCTTTCTAGATGACCGACTTCCATTTAACCCTGGGAATGAATTGTCAGGCCAAACAGTCCAGGGTACTCTGTTCCTGTTACTTAGCGCCCTCACAGGTCAGGAGGGAGATTTACCACCAAAGATCATTCCATTTCTGTCACAGTGACACATAAAAAAATTTAACATAATGAAATGCATGCAATAAGACAAGTGTATATGAGTTCTTTTAAGCCAAAATGTATGTATAAAATGTGCATTGTATACATAAGTTGTCCACATGGGCTGCAGCCATGATGCTGAGCCATGATTCAATTAAGAGGGTGATGTCATATGCCATGTGACTGGGCGGCCAGCAGTTTGTGGGCTCCGTTTACACCCTGAGATTCAATTACAGCCTTGTAAGGCTTATGATACATTCACATTTTTATTCTATCTAAAGCTGTTTGGTATTCTTGTTACAGCCTAGTCATATGTCTAGTGTGTCTTTACACTACAGTCAATCTCTGTGAGCCCACAGTAAATTGCCCTAAATCAAATCCCATGCATTATAATGGCACACATTTGTGGGGTGTTTAAAAGCTTTCAACATGAGAAATTGGTACACCCACCCAAGATGGCTACCAACTATGCTACATTGTCCAAGGGTACATAAATTGCACAGGGCTTCCTCCTATATTTATCAGGGACTCAGTAACGGCAGGTGATTGAAATGGAATTTGAAACAATGATATTTTTCACTTCTGGGTCATACAAACAATATAAATACTTGTTGCTTGAGATCATCAGCTTCTTGCTGTGTGGCTGAACATTACAGATTATCCGCTGTCATATCTCTCAACACAACACCTTATTATGTAGATTAAAAGTGGGTTGTAAAAAATAAAACAATTCCTGTAGGAAAGGTGTGCTTTGGTGCAGTAATCGAAGTGTCAATTTAGCATCTGATTCTTTAGTTGTCTCTTAGCACTGTGTACAGTTGTTTTTGCTAGATTATTATCCTGGGTTTATGTTTGGTTTACAATAAAGCACAGTCAGCTTTTGTTGTTGCCTATTGAATGCTTGAGTGTTGAAAAGCTAAGTGCGTGTTTTTGCTGCTGAAAGTAAAAACAGCTTCTTCCAGCAGTTGTGTGTGAAAAAGATATTTGGATTCATTTGTTTTTTAATGTTCTACCTTTTTATCTTAGTTTTTGCTTGCCACAAAATAATATTGTATTTCACTCTGTTCAGAAGTGCCTGCTGTTCGGGTCCTGGTTTGTTGTTAAAATAGGCAGATTTGGTTTAAATCATGTGAGATTCTGAATTGTTTTTGTCTTTTGGATTAGTAGGCTGAAACATTTTTTTGTTAACATGTAAACTACTTCCAGTAAACTATATGGTGACGTTTAAACAATGGCCTGGGCTGGGCTTTCTCAAGACAAAACACTAAGTGTTTTATATTTAATAAATAACGATAACAAAACAAAACATAAAAAGACAATAGGGAATTAAATAGCACTTCAAGTTTATTAAGAAGAACATAATCCAGTCTTCCAGTAAAATTCAAAAATCAATCTGCCACAGTACTTTGAAAAGGAATTTGCATACAGGTGCTTCTGTGGTTGAATACACAGCATTCAGAGAAACATATTTGCATAGAATACATAAGAAGAACATAAGAACATAAGAAAGTTTACAAACGAGAGGAGGCCATTCGGCCCATCTTGCTCGTTTGGTTGTTAGTAGCTTATTGATCTCAAAATCTCATCAAGCAGCTTCTTGAAGGATCCCAGGGTGTCAGCTTCAACAACATTACTGGGGAGTTGACTCCAGACCCTCACAATTCTCTGTGTAAAAAAGTGTCTCCTATTTTCTGTTCTGAATGCCCCTTTTTCTAAGCTCCATTTGTGACCCCTGGTCCTTGTTTCTTTTTTCAGGCTGAAAAAGTCCCTTGGGTCGACACTGTCAATACCTTTTAGAATTTTGAATGCTTGAATTAGGTCGCCACGTAGTCTTCTTTGTTCAAGACTGAACAGATTCAATTCTTTTAGCCTGTCTGCATATGACATGCCTTTTAAGCCCAGAATAATTCTGGTCGCTCTTCTTTGCACTCTTTCTAGAGCAGCAATATCTTTTTTATAGCGAGGTGACCAGAACTGAACACAATATTCAAGATGAGGTCTTACTAGTGCATTGTACAGTTTTAACATTACTTCCCTTGATTTAAATTCAACACTTTTCACAATGTATCCGAGCATCTTGTTAGCCTTTTTTATAGCTTCCCCACATTGTCTAGATGAAGACATTTCTGAGTCAACAAAAACTCCTAGGTCTTTTTCAAAGATTCCTTCTCCAATTTCAATATCTCCCATATGATATTTATAATGTACATTTTTATTTCCTGCGTGCAGTACCTTACACTTTTCTCTATTAAATGTCATTTGCCATGTGTCTGCCCAGTTCTGAATCTTGTCTAGATCATTTTGAATGACCTTTGCTGCTGCAACAGTGTTTGCCACTCCTCCTACTTTTGTGTCGTCTTCAAATTTAACAAGTTTGCTTACTATACCAGAATCTAAATCATTAATGTAGATTAGGAATAGCAGAGGACCTAATACTGATCCCTGTGGTACACCGCTGGTTACCACACTCCATTCTGAGGTTTTTCCTCTAATCAGTACTTTCTGTTTTCTACATGTTAACCACTCCCTAATCCATGTACATGTGTTTCCTTGAATCCCTACTGCGTTCAGTTTGAGAATTAATCTTTTGTGCGGGACTTTGTCAAAAGCTTTCTGGAAATCTAAATAAACCATGTCATATGCTTTGCAATTATCCATTATCGATGTTGCATCCTCAAAAAAATCAAGCAAGTTAGTTAGGCACGATCTCCCTTTCCTAAAACCATGTTGACTGTCTCCCAGTACCCTGTTACCATATAGGTAATTTTCCATTTTGGATCTTATTATAGTTTCCATAAGTTTGCATATAATAGAAGTCAGGCTTACTGGTCTGTAGTTACCTGGTTCAGTTTTGTTTCCCTTTTTGTGGATCGGTATTACGTTTGCAATTTTCCAGTCTGTCGGTACCACCCCTGTGTCAAGAGACTGCTGCATGATCTTGGTTAGCGGTTTGTAAATTACTTCTTTCATTTCTTTGAGTACTACTGGGAGGATCTCATCCGGCCCAGGGGATTTGTTTATTTTAAGAGCTCCTAGTCCCTTTAACACTTCTGCCTCAGTTATGCTAAAGTTATTTAAAACTGGACAGGAACTGGATGACATGTGGGGCATACAATACATCATACATCAGCTGGCACTTTCTCTTTCATCTGACATGCTGCAAATCTACAAGGAACTCAGGTAATGCAATCAAACATGTGTGTGTGTGTTTAGATAGCTAGATAGCTAGGACCAAGGACATCACCAGAGTTTCAGAACATTTGAGGCTCAGCCCTGAAGACCTGGGGCTGGGGGGGTTACATATGTAATATAGCTTTTAGCTATATTGTTACCAATAGCGATTCCTGCCTCAGTGACAAGAGGAGGTGAGAGTTCAGGGGTTCGGGGGTTTCTCGCCTGAGAAAATTTTGGACTCCATAATGCAAATCTGTGCATTTTAGTGAGTTCTGAGAGTAAAAAAAAGCAGAAACCTGAAGGATGGAGACCAAGCCTGTGACCACACTGTAAAAGGGCTAGGGTAGACCACCACCACACCACAACAGATCAGAAAGCTCCGACCTTAGCAATAATGACAGCTCTGAGTCCAATTGTACAGCTAACTCTTGTGGCGCTAAACTTGGCACTTGCACAACCACATTGACATGCTGTGTAATACAGGAAATACATACAGCCTCAACACCAGAAACACCACCCTGATACAACCAGGCAGCACACACAGAGCTAGACTTGAGCATGATTCAAATCCATTGATTCTGGGTTTGATGAAAACTCACGTTTTGGAAGAGTGACCATGTCATTGATAATCATCACTTACTTTTTGAAGACACCTTGATTGATGACTGTCCAGCACAAATTTTTTTTGGTAATCCATGCATTTATAGCCAACTTTAGATAGTGCTGTCACTGGCTCCGTCACTGTTATCTGTCTACATAACTCATACTAGCAGTAGGCTTGTATTATAACTGTAGAGTTGGGAGACACAGATACGTTTTGGAGATAATACCAACTCTGGCTTGAAAATCATATTTTATACTATTTATGATAATAAATCAGAGATGCCAAGGTCAATTAGCTACAGGACACATTACAGGATTCAGCATACAGTCTTGAATATTCACAATGTCTTTGAGTTATATTACACAGTAATAGGATGTTAGTCCATGCAGATTAGAAAAGAAAGTAAACAACAGATACAGTAGGCTACTGTAGATAAAACATCGTAACTCTTCTTTGTGTGTGTGTTGCGTTATAACAGTTTATGATATGCTTTATTAGCAAGTTTTAGCATATTTCAGAGTAACAGTTGGATTCAGTGTTCAGATAATCAATTACTGTCAAAACTCTGCTCATAACATTAGCAAGCTTGCTAACTAAATGTTAGTAACTTGGTCATTGCAGCTTTTAAGTCAACAAGTTGAAATGTTAGCTTAGCTACTCGAATTTAGCTTACTGTGAGGTCAATAACTCATCTTGGGCAACAAAACACATGTAATCAAAATTAGTAGTAGCTAGCTAGCAACTTTCCCCCAGGTTCTCCTTCTCATCTTGCACTCTCTGACTCTCCCTCGCAAAGTTACAGCCTTCTTTGCCCGCCCGCGTGTGGAAATAGATTTGGTATTTTGGAAACCGACTCTGCCTCCTAAAAATCCACCATACAGAGTAGAGAAGCACTAAAAAGGCAGGGCAGACCGCGGCTCTTGATGATAGCAGGCCTATATATTGCAGTGCAACGTTCCAGCCAGACTGTAGAATGCAGCCCAGTTTTAATCACACTATCTCAGCAGCGCAAAAGACTCGGGGCTGAGTCAAAATCATTCGGGACTAAAGCCCTGAAAGCCCAGGGCTGGTGATGTCCCTGGCGAGGACAGATAGATAGATATTATTACAGTATGTAATTTATCATGGAGGGTCTTAATTAAACTTTTATCCTGTAGAATCTTCTGTTCCAAATAAAGATGAAAAGTAAATCATTTGTTTCAAATGCTGACTACTTTATTTGGCAGGAAGTTGACAGAACCTGGTCAGGTGCATTGTGGAAGCTGTAGTTTTTTAACAATTGCTGGTACACAGATATACCACTGGCTTTGCAAGATTATGAAGATGAAAGCACCCACAGACAAAACAATAGTGTTTAAAAACGGACTGAGAAGTGCATTGCAATGCAATATAAAATTGAGGGTGACTGCAGTGCAATATAAAATAGAATGTGACTGTGTGACAGGCTGGCTAGTGGATTGAGGCTAAGAGACAGAATAAAGGCAAAAATAGAGTTATTTTATTAAATAAAATAATCAAATAAACAGGCACAAGGGCCAACAAAAAGAGATTCAAACAGAAGTAATCAAAATGAACTTACAAAAAAAAAGTCAGTTCCAGGTCTTTCTTTAATTCTAAACAAAAAACTCTCCAACCTATAAACAAACTCCCAAACAAAGGAACACACCCTTCCAAACTGAAAAAAACACACTCACACTCACACTCACACTCACACTCACACTCACACTCACACTCACACTCACACTCACACTCACACTCACACTCACACTCACACTACCTACTCACTGCCAACCAGGGCCTCTCCCCTGGTTTTTATCCCTTGTGGCTGGAGCCCAATTAATCAATAATTATTCAATTAGGGCTCCAACCACATTCTCACATTTTTTCCTGGCAGGGAGAAATTTAACCCCCTCCCTGCCAGTTCCAAACTTGTTCATATAGACGGGGAGTTCCTCGTCACAGACTGCAATGCAATATATAATTGAGTGTGAGTGTGACTGCAATGCAATATATAATTTAGTGTGAATGTGACTGCAATGCAATATATAATTGAGTGTGGTGTGACTGCAATGCAAGATTTAATTGAGTGTGAGTGTGACTGCAATGCAATATATAATTGAGTGTGAGTGATTGCAATGCAATATATAATTGAGTGTGAGTATGATTGCAATGCAATATATAATTGAGTGTGAGTGTGACTGCAATGCAAGATATAATTTAGTGTGAGTGTGACTGCAATGCAATATATAATTGAGTGTGAGTGATTGCAATGCAATATATAATTGAGTGTGAGTGTGATTGCAATACAATATATAATTGAATATGAGTGTGATTGCAATGCAATATAAAAGCAGAGATGAATGATGCAATCTACAGTCTGGTCAGTTTATAGTTTTATAGAAGACACTTATTATTTGAAAACTAAAGAAAGGGCTTCACATGTTTAAAGGTGTTAGTCTAACTAGAGAGACATTTCAAAACCACTTGTCATGGATACATTTAAATATTACATTTCTGAGAGCTTCAGCTGGTAGCCGATGGAACACTTGGTAAATCTGCAACCCTAGGAAATGTTTTGATGGATACATAACATGTAAACGTAGCAACTCAGTCATGAAATAAGCACATTTTCATAATCCTTCCTTGGAATTAAATAGCAATCCTGCTTCCTGTAAGTATATGTGTCTGTGGCAGAGCAAAGCTCTGCCCTTTAATCCTTTCTTGGAATTAAATAGCAATCCTGCTTCCTGTAAGTATATGTGTCATATTAAAGCTTTACCCAAGGCAGATTCTGTCTTGTTTCCCCATTACACTTGAGCCCATGAAGTTTGCTTCTGCTGCATCCTGCCGAAGCAAGGCTAGATGGCTACAGAGAGAGAGGAGTGAGGAGCTGCCGTCGCTCCCAGAGCCAGAGAGGGGTGAGGAGCTGCCGTCGCTCCCAGAGCCAGAGAGGGGTGAGGAGCTGCCGTCGCTCCCAGAGCCAGAGAGGGGTGAGGAGCTGCCGTCGCTCCCAGAGCCAGAGAGGGGTGAGGAGCTGCCGTCGCTCCCAGAGCCAGAGAGGGGTGAGGAGCTGCCGTCGCTCCCAGAGCCAGAGAGGAGGAGGAGCCTCCGTCACTCCCAGAGCCAGAGAGGAGTGAGGATCTGCCGTCGCTCCCAGAGCCAGAGAGGGAGGAGGATCTGCTGTCGCTCCCAGAGCCAGAGAGGGAGGAGGAGCTGCCGTCGCTCCCAGAGCCAGAGAGGGAGGAGGATCTGCCGTCGCTCCCAGAGCCAGAGAGGGAGGAGGATCTGCCGTCGCTCCCAGAGCCAGAGAGGGAGGAGGAGCTGCCGTCGCTCCCAGAGCCAGAGAGGGAGGAGGAGCTGCCGTCGCTCCCAGAGCCAGAGAGGGAGGAGGAGCTGCCGTCGCTCCCAGAGCCAGAGAGGAGTGAGGAGCTGCCGTCGCTCCCAGAGCCAGAGAGGGAGGAGGAGCTGCTGTCGCTCCCAGAGCCAGAGAGGGAGGAGGATCTGCCGTCGCTCCCAGAGCCAGAGAGGAGCCGAGGAGCTGCCGCCGCTCCCAGAGCCAGAGAGGGAGGAGGATCTGCCGTCGCTCCCAGAGCCAGAGAGGGAGGAGCCGCCGCTCCACCAGAGGGAGCCGGGCCGCCCGCCGCCTCCGCCACCAGAGGGAGCCGGGCCGCCGCCTCCGCCACCAGAGGGAGCCGGGCCGCCGCCTCCGCCACCAGAGGGAGCCGGGCCGCCGCCGCCACCTGCCTCCGCCACCAGAGGGAGCCGGGCCGCCGCCTCCGCCACCAGAGGGAGCCGGGCCGCCGCCGCCGCCTCCGCCACCAGAGGGAGCCGGGCCGCCGCCGCCGCCTCCGCCACCAGAGGGAGCCGGGCCGCCGTCGCCGCCTCCGCCACCAGAGGGAGCCGGTCCGCCGTCGCCGCCTCCGCCACGAGAGGGAGCCGGGCCGCCGTCGCCGCCTCCGCCACCAGAGGGAGCCGGGCCGCCGTCGCCGCCTCCGCCACCAGAGGGAGCCGGGCCGCCGTCGCCGCCTCCGCCACGCACCAGAGGGAGCCGGGCCGCCGTCGCCGCCTCCGCCACGAGAGGGAGCCGGGCCGCCGTCGCCGCCTCCGCCACTAGAGGGAGCCGGGCCGCCGTTGCCGTACTACCTTGGAGATTCGGGGCCCCCTCAACCAAAGAAGGCTTGGGGGCTCCGACATCAACCCCGCCCACCACCACCCACCATAACAGCCCACCCAAGGGACATAATTGGACTCTTGGGGGGAGGGGGTGGGGGGGGGGAAGGGGGGAGTTGGCCGATTGCGGCCAGTGTACGTTGTACATGGGGGGAGGTGTGTGGCAGAGCAAAGCTCTGCCCTTTAAATTGGCAGGGATGGGGTTAACTTCCCCTACCTGCCTGGGTTTATTATGTTCAGGTGGCTGGGGTTGATTAGTTGATTAGGTTGATTAACGATCAATCAGCGCCCAGCCACCTGATATAAAAGGAGGCCTCTGCTTCTCATTTGGGAGGAGGGAGCTGAGGAAGCAGGTTGGTGTTTGTTTTGTGGTTTTTGAATTTTCTAAATCCAGTGAAGGCATTGCCCAGCCTGGAAACTTTATTTTTGTGAGTTTTATTTTTGCTTTATTTGTGTTTGAGTATCTGTTATTTTGCCCTTGTGCACTTTATTTTTGTTTATTTATAATAAAATAGTTATTTTTTTGAACTGCAGTCTGTCTCTGGGCCTCTATCCACTCGCCAGCCTGCCACAGTGTCATATTAAAGCTTTACCCAAGGCAGATTCTGTCTTGTTTCCCCGTTACACTTGAGCCCATGAAGTTTGCTTCTAATGTATTCATCTTGCTTGGAAGCACTTTGTATTGTATATCATTTGCAGGGTCAGGCATCACATTCCTGTGACTGTTTAAAACTCACACGTGTAAGCACCCCTGTGGACTCAAAGGGATCTCAAACACATCTAAGATTCATTCAGGAATATATTCAACACACGTACCCATGATATATGCTTAGTGTTCAGAACACATTTCAATTATACCTAAATGTTTAGAGGCATATATATGTTAGATTTATTCCATAGATATATTTTGAATATACAATTGATGTATCCTAGACTGACAGTATTTCTGTTTCTAATGTGATGGCTGTCATAAAAGGCTAAACGATTTACATTTCATTTGGAAATGGAGATGTGTATGTAAATGCAAGACAATGCATGTGGAGAGCTGTCTGTGTCTGTGCATACTTTAAGTGATTAAAAATAACAATATACACAGAGTGTTCAAAACATTAGGAACACCTGGTCTTTCCATGAAATAGATTGACGAGGTGAATCCAGGTGAAAGCTATGATCGCTTATTGATGTAACCTGTTAAATCCACTTCAATCAGTGTGGATGAAGGGGAGACAGGTTAAAGAAGGATTTTAAGCCTTGATACAATTGAGACATGGATTGTGTATGTGTGCCATTCAGAGTGGAAATGGACAAGACAAAAGATTTAAGTGCCTTTGAACGGGGTATGGTAGTAGATGCCAGACGCGCCGGTTTGAGTGTGTCAAGAACTGTAAAGCTGCTGGGTTTTTCACACTCAACAGTTTCCTGTGTGTATCAAGGATGGTCCACCACCCAAAGGACATCCAGCCAACGGCAGGCCAGTGGTCGAAAACGGCTCATTTATGAAAGAGGCCAACGGAGGCTGACACGAATTGTGCAGAGCAACAGACGGGCTACAGTTAGTCAACTGACAGTCCAGTACTACATTGGTGATGAAAGATCCATAAAAGAATGCACAACTTGCCGTACCTTGACATGAATGGGATATGGCAGCCCACAACCTAACAGAGTTCCACTTCTTTCAGCAAAACACAAGAAACTGTTGTTGCAGTGGGCTAAGGAAAGAAAACACTGGACACTGGAGGATTGGAAAAACATTGTCTGGTCTGATGAATCCTGGTTCCTGCTGTTTCAAGCTGATGGGAGGACTAGGGTATGGAGAAAAACACATGAGTACATGCATCCATCATGCCGCCTGTCAACATTGCAGGCTGGTGGTGGTGGTGTGATGGTGTAGGATGTGTTTTCATGGCACACATTAGGCCCCTTGATAAAAGTGGAGCAACGTTTGAATGCCACAGGATATCTGAACATCACTGCCAATCAGGTGCATCTCTTCATGGCAGCAGTGTATCCATTTGCTAATGAATTTTTTAGCAGGGTAATGCCCCATGCCACAAGACTAGGATTGTCCGGGAATGGTTCCATGAATATGACAATGAATTCAACTTACTGCAGTGGCCTGCCCAGTCACCAGATCTTAATCCAATTGAGCATCTGTGGGATGAGATGGAACAAGCTATTTGGAGTAGAGATCCACTACCAGCCAACTTGACACAACTGTGGGAAGCATTGAAGTCAACATTGGCCAGCATCCCTATGGAACACTTTTTCACACCTTGTAGAGTCCATGCCCCGACGAATTGATGCTGTTCTGAGTGCAAAAGGGGGTGCAACTCAATATTAGGAAGGTCTTCCTAATGTTTTGTACACTCAGTGTATATTATAATGAGGATTTCATAGAATCACACTGCATAGAAAGCTGTGTTTTTAGATAGGATTTCTTGGTTGTTGCCATTTGTTTCAGAAAGCTGTTAGTTTTCGAGTCTTGGGCTGTTTTTCTTGTAAGCGCCCGGAAATAGAAATAAAAAAATTGGCAGTTGAAGAACTATGACCCATTTCTCTATCATTACATAAAATCTGCCTGAACACAGATGTGCGCAACAAGTCAATAGTGATGGTGAAACATTCTGTCTCTCCGCACTTGAACTCTGATTCGCATGTATGCTTGGAGAGAAATAAAATGACATTGCATTGAAAGGTCTGCACTCTATGCTGTAAAAATGATTGCAATGCCAACACTGTAACCTTTTCTAAAGTAATTGTAGCAAAAAAATAGTCTCATTATTTTTCTCTTAGTATAAATGTATTTTCATTTTAAAACATGGTAACTGGTACTACACAAAAATGATTAAAAATGTGTTTGCATGCCATGCTTTGTTTAGACTGTCTTGCTCGGTCATTTCACCTGGAGAGTGAAATTGTCCCCACCGCTCCAGGGCTTTCTTTCCTGTCAGCAACCAGCTGCTTCCCTTAATAACTGACATGCTGTCCAGCCAGTAAGATGCTTTAACCCTGAAGACAGTGCTGGGGTGAAATAACCATGGAAGTAAAACAGTAACAGACTTCTGGGTAAGTAAGGCAAGCAAACTGAAACCTTTCTGTAACTGAATGTTGTCCCTGAAGTCCTTTTCGTCTGCTCCCCCCTAAAGTCTCACCTGCTTTCACTGCTGGACAGGAAGAGTCCCCTTCCCAGAGCAATGCTTTACTGAACATCTGGGACTGCTGAGTGTGAGACCTCCAGTATTCAACTTTAAAACTGCACAGCACCTCGAGAGGGCTGTGGTGCTGTCACAGATTATAGTCATGACATATTATTAGCATCATTATTAAATTGCTATTCGTTCTAATGTCTTTCCAGACATAGTCCAGACAGCTGCCTTTAACGTCCAGGCCCACACTTGCCAGGGATCTGTTGTTACAAGTTGAAACAAGTCAGGACAAGTTAGGCCAACGAAGCTTTGGTCATCCACTTAGTAGGACATAATGGATACACTTATTCTTATGGGTCTTGAGTCTATTATTCTTCACTAGACAGCGTGAAACACGTTCCAAACATCCCAATAGGAAATGCTTAGTTGTCACAGAAAAAATGAAACTGCATAAATCACATCATGCTTTTAAAAAACAAAAAACACAATTATAATATTAGACTGTATATTTTGGCACATTTCTACATTTATTTATATGCTCAGTGTTTATTTATTTATTTATGTATTTATTTATGTATTTTACAATTTGTGACAAGCTTTGTTACAGTTCCATCAATTTAATCCAATTTTCTAAATCTTAGTTGCATCAAAAATATAGGCTTTATGATAACCTATCAACTGTCCCTGAACAATGTACAAGAGCACATGATTGCCATGTACGTTACTTAATGCAAACTTAAAAAACCTTACAGGGATTACAGGTGAAATACGTCAAATGAATGCTTTTAAGCAGCAGTAACAAGAAACAAACAAACAAGAAAAAAACAAAATCTTCTAAGAATAAGACGATATTGTTTGTCAATAAGCAGACTGTAAAACGGTGCTGACTGTGCTATAGCTATTGGCTTTGGGCCTTACGAAAGATAAACCCCTTGAGAGCGAGTTTGACCAGGGAGGCCTGACATCTTTCTGTATTGTGAGATAATCTGGAAAGGCAGGGGTGCTGACACAAGCCATGACACTGCCTCTAGCCACTCTGCCCTGGGGTCTAGTGATAGGCTTGTTAGCCTCATACTGGTAAGCAGGGGCACTCTGTCAAGGGTTTAACCCCCCCCCCCCCCCCCCCCTCCCCTCCTCCCCTAGAAAGAGGAGATCTTCTCAAAGGTCCATGACATTAAATTTTTTTTTTTTTCTCTTCCAAACAATGGTCAGAGAAACAAAGGGGTGAGTGACAGGCCTCATCTGTCATTCTGCCCTCCTAGCAGCTGGAGGGAGAGCCTTTTCACATACAAGAGAATAGAAACCATTGTTTGGGGTGTTTGTGGATTTGATTATTCATTAGGTCTGCTTTCATTGGGTTAACAAACTGATTACGTAGCTTTCAGATACGTGCAGTGGAATGCAATATCAAAAGTAAACTCTTGCAGGGCAGGTGTCACAGTTACACTAATTTAGTTTAAGCTTTGCTGTACACAGACTTGTCCAATTTTATAATTCCTTGGTGTTTTTTTATCCTTATTATTAGTATACCTTATAATAAAGAAAGAGCCAGTCCGATTTGATTATATTAACCAAAGCAGTTTTATATATTGGGGCTCAGGTTTCCTCCTTTTCTGAAACCTTGCCACAATAGCACTCTATGAGACAAATAAGCATATCCCTGCTACAACTTGCAGCCTTTGGAGGTTATAAATTATAACGTCAATCTCTGTAACAGTTTGGAATGCAAAACATTTAAAAAAGAGATACCACTACTCATGAAACTGTACAAGTAATGCTTATGAATACTAACTTATAAGATATCTTTTCAGCCTGATTATAATAGAGTACAGGGCACAGCACCTCCTGGAGTTCCACTTATTCAGTCCACAAACACAATGTATTATCATTATCAATATTTTATTAACAGTATTTTCTATTAGTTTATGATATATAAAAAGAAAAACTAGGTTATGTGAAGTATAATGATATAGCAATTTACAAGCTTGATTAGAAAATTCTGATTTCATTTGCAAGGGTCCTTGTAAGTGCACTGTACAGTAAGGAGCACTAGATTGATTTTATTCTTACTTCTATAAACTACACATCTCTATGGCAGGCAACATGGAATTGAAGAGCAGCTCCTGAGCTCATACAGTAGCACATTAACACAGTCCTCTATATATAGTATATATGTATATTACAAGAATTCATCAGACACCTCTCCTGGATATACAGAATGAACAGTGAAGAGGCTCATGTAAGGTCAGGACATGAGGCTTTAATTGAAGCCATCTAAAGAAAGCTGAGGTCTGCCTCCCATTCTTTCACACAGAACCCTGACCTGAGGAAAGCCCTACAACATGATAGCTGGATGAGACAAGGTAGCTCTTGGGAGGTAGGATGGGCACCACTTCACAAGAAAGGTTTATTGGGGAAGGTTCTGCAAGAAATGAAGTCTGCTAGGCTTGCTCTGGGATTGTGATTTTATCTTCCAGAAAACACAAGACTTTCAAAGAGATCTCAATCTTAACCTGCTTGATAGCTTTCTCTGAAATAGCCCCCACCAAAACTAACCAAAACATGAAAACTCAGAAAATGAATAATAAATGTGAAAATCTATATATAACCAAATTACATTTTAACCATTCATTTACCAGGTGAAATGTGTCTGCATACAATTTATGAAGATTTTATATTTTATATATTTTCTAAAAAAAACAAAAACATCATTTAAATAGCATAAAACCACAAATGATGTTAAATACAAACATTGTATTAGTCAAAAACAACACAGTAAATGTTAGATTTCAGGCTTTTGGTCAATCATTAGTTATCATCTTTATTTATTTATTTATTTATTTTTTTTGAAGGAAAAACCCTCCACTACCACCCTTTGTATTAAAGCAACTTTACAGCAGTAGAGACACCAGAAGGTCCTGGGTACATTTCAAAGATTATTCTTATTAAATATTTATGGAACGAATGCTCACCAACCCGAAATCTAATCTCTTCACTTTACCAAAATCAGAGGTATCTGGCTTGAATCCTCTCAAAGTTAGAACATTTCCTAGGAATGGGATTATATATCAGACACACACATACATCTATAGACTCTGGGCCTATTCAATTAATCAGAGTGGATCAGAAGTGGATCTTGGGTACTAGTTTTATGCAAATCAAGCATCTAGCTGCATGAGTCTGGTCAGTGTTCTGTCTCTAAAACTTTAGAACAGAAGATAGGGGTCATTTTTATTTATTTAAATGACGTCTGTTAAAAACATTCTGTGACAGAGTGGCCGATGGTCAAGGAGGATAAACAGGCTTCCCACCCACGTGTACCATCCCAGCACATGACAGGGACCCCTCACCTTGCTACAGATACATCACTGTTTGGATCAACAGACCCCCTTGTTTCCAACAAGTTTTTTTGGGTTTATTTTGCAGTTTGTTTATGTAGAGCATGGATACCTGGGTGGTGCAATATATTGATGTATTTAGACATGTGGGCGACGGGTTAATAATGAAGCTGCAGAAGTACAGTGTCATCAGCCAAACGCATGCAAATACATTGTAGTTTTTTAAATTTGTTTTATAAATAATGCAATTAGATTATTACTACCCCATATTCTCTCTATATATATGTTAACTTTAGTAGAGTTCAGGAGGTGTGAGCCGGGGCTTTGCCCCTTTCTAATTTTACCTGCCTCTCATTATTGACTAATTTCACCTGCCTATCATCATCAACTCCCTATTTAAACCCAATCACAGCTCAGCTCTTTCTCTTGCCTTTTTGCTTTTTTGCATACGCTGCTTCCCGTTCTCCCTCCCTGCCGGATCGTCTCAAAATATTGCATTCATTTCTCCATCTTAGCATTTCTCCGATGGAAGCTCAGTATCGTGTAGTGTGAATGCAGACCTCTACTCAGCAACCAGACCTGCTCCCCCAGCCCTACAAAGATGAAAACACCCGCGCCAGCAGGCTTAGCCCCCGGAACAGCTATTTTATAAGGATTGGCCACACGCCACTTAAAAACCCTGCACAACAACAATATCAACATCCCGGCTGGAAGCGAGTGTATGGCGTTGTTCAGTAATAACTGTACCTTTATATCTGCTACACCCACGTTGCTTCCTCGAACTCGTTTGCCAGAGTCACTCCTCTCCAGTCATGGTCATCCCCTCCTCTCCAGCGCAGCGCAGCCCAACAGATCCCATCCTTCAGCTTCATAAAAACATTTTTGAGGACATGAAGTGAAGTCCCTCATTCACCCCATCGCTGTCTAATTGCTTCAATTAATACACAGCTCAACAATATGGACAAATGGGTTGTTTCCAACACTGCAGCAATCTCCATTACTTCAAACTAGTATTCGCCATTACAATCATGGCCGCCGTCTAAGGGTTCAGCACTTCCGGTCCCCACAGCTGACATTCCCAGACACTGGTTCTCTTCCCAGCTCTCTGCTCTCATTTACCAGAGAAGGGCTTTCCCGCATATTTTACATCACACACTCCTTCAGGATTGGTACACCCTTTTCAGCAGCCAGAGCCCGCATCAGCTATCACCTGATCAAGACCATAGGGCATTGGTCCATTCAGCAGTCAATTCCTACATCAGATCACTGCCATCCAATATTATTGCAGCTCACCAGTCTATAGCTAGTATGTTCGGAGTAGGGGCGCCCTCTCCGCCAGGACCACCACAGGTTTTCCCCTAATAGAAGGTTTTTTTTTTTTGTTTCTGCCGAGCGGATTGGCCAACACATAACTTGTTCCACTAACCATCCATTTCTAGTTATTTTGTTTGTCATTGTTTGTCTTTGTTGGTCATTGTTTGTCTCTTCTTGCTTTTATTTTATACACAGTTTTTGTTTGTCTTCACAGGTATGGGTTCAGTGGGGAGCCAGGGGTCCATCTTTTGGGGGGATAGTGAGTCTCACTTCCCAGACCTAGAGTTCCAGTAACTCCATAGGTTCTTCACAGGCCACACTATTATTTCACAGCTCGTGCGCTATATCTTGCCTCAAGAAAGAAGGCTCTTTCTTCCTTCCTCCTTTACCCTCCTGGGACGTGGCCCTCTTACTCTTAGTGCTTGCGACCCATAACTAACAATTAATTGTGTTCCCTCTGATTCTCTTCCTTACATCAAGGCTTCGTATGAGCAGTTCTGTCCTCTGAGGGTCGACCGCGGTCACTAACTGGGACCCAGTCGCGAGGCCGAGCCTATAACGACACTCCGAGAAGTCAGAGGACTGTCTTTCCAGGGGCCTGGAGGCCATTAGGTCTAGTCTCGACTCCATAGGGAAGGCTCTCTCGGTTGGTCTGGCCTGTCCTTTTCTCTTTCCCTTGTCTTGAGGCTGAGTCTCCAATCCTAAGTTGCAAAAAACACTTCCTTCCTCTTGCAGCCCTGGTTCCTGCCCCGTGAAATAAATATAAAAAATACAGCTGTCACGTCATTTGTCTAGAAACCAGAATTTCCAACAGCATTGTATAATGAAATACATCATATTAAAACCGTAATCTTTTTGCATCCTTGCCCAATATAGTATGATGTCATTCAGACCTGCCTAAATCCAGGCACCAGAAGAATTCACATTACAAGTGCTAGACAATGCTGTAGGAGCAGCATAATAGCTTTGTGACGTCATTGATGAGGGGGTGTAATGTGGGCCAGATGTTCTGCTGTGAGAGTGATACACTTTCCTCTCCTAGGCAGAGCCCATTAATTACAATGCAGTGTTATAGTTACTGTACCTCAGCTGAGCAGGGCTGAGGATTTCATCTGCTGCTGAGCAATGATTTCATTGGGATCAATGTGTCTGCTCATGTAAATCCTCGTTAATGGTGCTGTTTTATCATTGTACTTCGAAAGTACCTTGACATACGCCCAGGATGAATGGCAGTTCTCCCAAAGTGCATAGTCTGCTCTGGAGACTGCTATGTAATGTATGGGGAGAAACTGGATAGCAATTATTTGTAAGGCTAAAAGAGTTTTCTTGACAAGTAATTGGACTCATCAGAGGGTCAGATTCAACACAGGCTGATTGAACGTTATTGAGTCACCATACTGAGCACCATTTAAAGTACAGGTACTCAATACCAGTACTATCCAACAAGCCTGCAAGCCACTTAAACCAATAAAAAAAACATTCCTTTTGTGATGAAAAGTAATCCAGGTAGGAAGTTCCAGGCAAAATAAGTTTAAAACTTTTTTTGTTATTTTAATTTAGTTTGCATCAGATAAGGATATCTAATTGTTGTGTTTGCATTGCAAGTATTTCATTTTCAGTGTGAAATACATTTACATTTAAGTATGCAGGAAGGGGTCATGTCCACACTCCTACAAAAAAAATTATTCTGAGACAATTAACATGATGCATTTTATAATGAAATTAGGGAGTCACTGTATTGTTTCATAGAAATAATACTTGGGGCCCATGCTTTGTCTTGTTGGTATGGCTGTTCGTTTTGGGTTAGGGGCAGTTTATCCAAAATGCTCTGCTCTTATTACCTAAACTAAGGAAGGCAATTATATATTCCTAGTTCAAGCTTCACAGGTGATCGTGGAAAAAATCACAGAATGTGCTCTAAAACTCACAAAATTTTAAATTTTTTGCAAAAAAGAAAAAAAAGAAAAGAAAACATTTGCTCCCTGCTATCACTGCACATGTGACTAGAGCACATACACACTGTTTGTATAGTGAGATGTGTGGCGGGGTTTCACTGTGAGCTTTAGTTCAGCCATGGAGAGATTCTGAAGGCCATCGGTGAGCTCTGGAAACAAATCTAAATGAACACCGATTATAACGACCAAAGATAGGGCACAAATACAGAATGCAAGTCCAGTATTTACAATAACTCACCGTCATAGCTTCTGTTAAAACGGCAAAAGACCATGACAACGACCATGGATAGACAAACAATGGCTACTGAAGAACAAAACGAAGTAAGATTATTATTATTATTATTATTATTATTATTATTATTATTATTTATTTTTTTACAGAAAGATTTCATATTTTAGTTGCAAGCTCAAAGCAGAGTGTTTTTCTGTTACTGCTATGTGAAAGGTCAGAGAAAAACAAGTCCCTATGTTGCAGGTCCTGAAAGATGTCGTTCTAACTATATATGGAAATACGCACGTTTTGGTGTAGTAACATGAATGCTCAAAAGGAAGATATTATCTGATTACTTGGGATGACAACATTTTTGTGAACTTTTTTTTTTTAAATTGTTACTTTCCCATTTGTTTTGTGGTATATGATGGCAGCACTTCCACATTGTGGCCTTGGTCAAAGAAACAAAAATGCTAGTTTATCAGCCAATCATTGTCGCATTTCACTGTATCCAAGTGCTTGTCACAATTTCCAAACTATTTCTTTGTGCTGTGTTGATGTGGATACGTTTTAAAATTAAAACATTTTGGTGAACAACAAATGTTTCTAAAAATACACTGTTACATCTGTACAAAAATGTTCCAAGCCTAGTACACAGTAAAATTTACCAATGCTAATTTGAATCTCAGTGCACCACTAAAATCTTATTCTGCTAGGCAAATGTTATTACTGATGTGATTAAATACAATCATATGTTTTGTCCATAACTGTATCTGATTTATTTTTTAAGGACTGTTTTTTTTTATGTATATTTTAAAAAATGGCATCCTACAGTTATTTAATAAGTTAACTCTTTTGGTTTATTGTATTGTATTGTATGTGTTTTTTCTTCTTGTTTGATTTCCAAAAAATATGGCAAACGTGTCCTATTTCTTTTTTTCCGATCATAGTAATGTATTTATTAATACACTGTTTTTCATTAAAAAGTCTTTGACAAGTTATTTGCAGAAAATGCACTTTTCTCTTTGCAGATTTGAGGAAATTTGATTTGTTTGGATGAGTGCTTTGTTTGCCTATTTATTTTAGCCAACGCACTGTTTTGTTTGTTCAGTGTTTATTCTGTTTTGTTTAAACCTTTTATTTAATAAATACTCACATCAGCGTGTGTTTCTTACCCCAGCACTTGTCCACTGTCTTCCTGGTCTGACATCACCACCAGCGATCCTTGTCACAGGTGCACATTGTATTTTCTTTATAATAGCACTTATCTAAAGAATGGGATTTCCAAAACATGTCAAATTCAACAAGAGATGATAACATATATCTGAAGTGAATCTGTAGTAAATCCTCCCCAAAGCTTGTCACAAATGTAATTAGGGTGAATCCCTGTCAAGCTAGCTTGGCTGTTTTCAAATCAGTTTTTTTTTCTTTCTTTTACTTGCAGCAGTTGTGTTTTATGATAAGAATGAAATTGAATTTTGGTGCTGTAGATCAAAAACAATTTGGCTGACTATATGAAGAAATTAATTCCATTATATTTAAAATAGAAAAACAGATTTAGATTAGGTTGTATTAACAAAATGTATTTCTTCATAAAATGCATTGATATTTTGTGAAAGTGTATCAGTGAAGAATATATTTTATTAGACATTAAATCATCTAAAGTTATATACAGAGGTTAGGCAAAAAATAGAAAACGCCTGCCATAACACTGTCAGATAGGAGGTAGGGTCACCATGGAAAGCTAAGCAGTTATTGTTAAACACGTCAGCAGAATATAGGCCCCTCAACAGACTTCTATCCACCTGCTTTTCCAGGCCTAGCCCCATCAACTTGGAGGTCTTATTCTGGTTCCTCCAGCTTCCACCACAGAGTACTTCTTTGTAGCTGCTGCTTATTTAATCATCCCATCCAAAGGCTTTGCTGCCCAACTCGGTCGAGTTCTCAGGTTAGACGTTGTTCTCTCCTGGTAATGTGCTGCTAATATTGTCACTCCCTCTCTTGCCCTCTGCTCCTGGGGCCCTTGCCTAGTTCACAAGCTGGTTCAGCAACACTATTTATAGTGTGCAATAGCGTCAATGAATTGTGTCAATAGAGATATTGTAAATTGGATTTCTTCAAAGTTTATGTAATTGAATGCATTAAAATGTCTACAGTAGTAAAACTGGTTATTTCTGTAATTGTTGTCCGTACATTAAATACACTCCAGAATGTTGCGTGACGTCACTAAATTCTTATCAAGGCATTTGGATTACAAGAATGGAGCTTTCATACACAGCTTGGATAGAATAAAATACAATAAAATAAAATAAATAGAAGAAATAAATAAAATCTGAGGCTAGACCAGTCCCCTGTCAGGAGACAAAATAAAAAAATCTAAGAATAGACTAGTCCCCGTGTCAGGAGACAAAATAAATCCCAAGGCGTTTATTTATTTAAAGTCCAGCCGTTTCTGAAGGCAGTTGTATTGGGGTGGAGGTCCTTCACAGTGACACTCAGTGTCATCAGCAGCAGGCAGGCATGTTATTTCAGTGGATGCTGGATTCTCAACCAGATGAGTTCAAAGGGAGTTCAACACAATAACTACCCACAATCTATGAGGATGAAAAACGAATACTGGTTTGACTTTCTTAACCATAGAAACGGGACGTATTACTGCACTCCTTATTTACAGCACATTTCTATTTTTCTATCTGAAAACAATCTCTTACAGTACATTTACTGATTAACAAATAACAACAGCTAGCTTATCTGACAGGTGTGAAGGGACAGACTCTTTAACAAACTCAGTTCGTAAGAGTAAGCCATTATGCCTAATGGTGCAGCCTATGGAGAGTCGAGAGAGATTACTGTGACACAAGGGTACAAAGGGTAAATTGTGTTGTATGGAGGAGGTTATTGATTGAAAAACTGTGTCTAACAGGCATGGAAAGTTATGATAATCAAATAAGAGAATTTCCTTTATATTGCCACACTTGTACAGGCTTTCTGATTAGCTAGTCTGGCTCCTGCACAGTCAGGTCTCTAGCTGCCTTCAAATTCCAGCTAAAAGAGGGGCATGAGTAAAAAAAAAAAAAGTAATGATTTGATGGCATGCTACGTGTTAAAAATCTAATACGACTGCTGCTTTGGAAAAAAAAAAAACCCAGTCGGAAAATTCTAGAAAAACAAGAGCAAGCGAGAAATCCTAATAATGGTATTAGACAGACTTGAGTGACTCTGGTTTAAGCTGACAGAATTAACTGCTCTGTTTATTGTACTGCCTACTGGCACTTAAATCTACAAAGGGAAGACAGTCTAAATATTCTTTGAGCTTCTTGGTAATGTGAGAGAGGGCAGTAACCTTTTACACTGACTGTAGTGCAAAAACAGAAAGCAGAACAAAACTTTCAAATACTTTTATTAAGAACACAGAATTCCTGGAAATGTTGCTTCCATTTGTCCCTGCTGAACCTAATAAAACACACCCGCATTTGATTTTAGGAGGGTGGTGCACAGTAAAATAGATATTATTTTATGACATTGGGATAATAAAGCATAGCTGGACTGTTGCAATACTAGCCCACCATCACGTCATTATTTCTGCTACTGTGCCTTAGAAGCAGAGCAAAAAAGCAATGCCAGGCAATGATCTCCTTATAAAAAGGTAACCAAGAGTTATGTAGAGTTTCTTATGTGCTTTATGTTTTTAATTGCACAATATGTTGCTACACAGAAAAAGCAGAAAACTAATTATTCTAGCTACAAATTAGCATTTTAAGGAAATATGCTGATATTGTTGAACTAATACAGTAGTTCCCCTTCTCCATTTACTGCATTTCAGTGGAGTAGTCTGGAAAATACTTGATGTTAATGGAGCCATTGCAGGGTCCTACTACCGGTGCGTTTAAATGTAATATTAAGCATTAGGCATGACTTCCTACAGCAGTGCGTTCTCGCCTGCAAGAGTCCTTAAATCCACAGGGGTGTAATCCAGAAAAAACATTACATTAGGAAAGTCTGACATCATATTGACTTGCTGTTTATGTCATTCATTTCCTTCCTATTTGGAAGATTAATGGACTTGCTCACTCTTTTAATTGATTCTTACTCCGGCACCCTGAGATTGAAATGGCTTAGAAAGTGCCCTCCTTCAAGTGATCTATCAGTCCTAGTCTTGACATCATTCTTCACAAGACTACTGAATTCCATTGCACAATATCTTCTCTATTTAATCTTTATCTAGTAGGAGTTTACCATGGAATATTGTAGTGCAATATATCTGTCTCTATTCCTTTACGCATTCTTCATTCACAGTCCTTTGTCTTTTTTTCTATTTGCTGGTGTGATACTGACTAGGATAAACTGCCGTTGTAACCAGCACGCGAAAGCACATCATTTAGAGATGGGAATATCCAGTGTGAGACCATCAGTGATTGTGCAGAGTGCACCATAGCACCCAGATTAGCATCACATGCCACAAAAAGTCTGGGTCTGCGTTCACACAAGTGTCTTGCTTGGTCGAGGTGACGGTCTAATAGATTGCCCTCATATCCCTTTGTAATTCCTCCCCATCATCAATACAGACATTGCAATGTCAGGATGGTAAATCTGTTTTAAGCTTCAGAAAAGCGCATGGTAAATCCCATTTAAATGTTATTAATGGTAACATTTTACTCGTTCTGCATCAGCTGTAATGCTCTTATCAGCAGTACCATATTGTACGGAAAGCAATAGCAATTCCAAATGTAAAGGTTGTATACTGAAGTAATGGCACATGCTGTATTGTAGCAATACCAGCAACGACTTCTGAACACTTAAAAATGTCTGAACACTTAAAACTTACTGTATTCTTTCTGTATTTATTTAGCTGGAGGCATGTGGGGACCCTGGAGAATTCCTGGATTTCACTGAAGATTTTTAATTTTGTTTATTTTTTATAAGGATGCTAAAAACACCAAAATGGTATCACCTGGAATCACCTAACCGACAAGCACAACCAGAGGACTTACAGGATCACTTCAAAACTAAAGTTAACTCTTGGACATAGTGTTCTTTTTGTTTTTTTTACAAAATAGATTTTTCAATCTGTATCAGATGTTATCTTATTCTAACTTTCCTGTTTATTATGTGGCTTCAGATTCCAGCTCCTGGTGTAGGCAGATACAGAGATAGCATAAAAAATAACTGAAATAAGGACCCCTCAGTATTAAAGCAACCATCATAAAAGGCCAGGGAGCAGTGGAGAAAAACAAAGAACATGTAATTTGAAGTGAATGACTCTTTAAAAACAAAAGACAATCTCAAATACCTTGACAAGAGGCATCTTGGTATTTGTTGTCAGTTTCTGTCATACGCGAATGGTTTTTGTATTCTGGTTTGACTGATGAATCAATTGAATATCTTTGTTGGGGGTAGGACTGCATATGGGCCCTGAGAACAAGCTGACAGGCAGAGATTTACCTTGTGTTTATTGTTGCATATGATTTTATTCAGGAATATTTTCTGAAGACAAGTATGTGAAACAAAGCATGTTTTTACACTGTTTTAGGATTTATCTGCACTGAGATATACAGTGCCTATAGAAAGTCTACACCCCCTTGAACTTTTTTCACATTTTGTGTCAGTGCCTCAGAGTTTCATGCATTTAAATGATGATTTTTTTTCCACTTATCTACACACCATACTCCACACTGTTAAGGGGAAAAAGGTTTTATTGAGAAAAAAATTATATATTAAAAATACAAAACTGAAAGATCATAATTAGATAAGTCTTCACCCCCCTGAGTTAATACTTGGTGGAAGAAACTTTGGCAGCAATTACAGCTGTGAGTCTGTTGGGATAGGTCTCTACCAACTTTGCACACCTAGATTTGGCAATATTTTACCATTCTTCTTCACAAAACTGTTCAAGCTCTGTCAAGTTCCTTGGGGACAGCAATCTTCAAGTCATGCCACACATTTTCGATTGGATTGAGGTCCGGGCTCTGACTGGGCCACTCAAGGACATTTACCTTTTTGTTCCTTAGCTATCCAGCATAGCTTTGGCTGTGTGCTTTGGGTCGCTGTCATGCTGAAAGGTGAACTTCCATTACAGTTTCAGCTTTCTTGTAGTGGGCAGCAAGTTTTCCTCAAGGACTTCTCGTACTTTGCTCCATTCATTTTCCCTTCTATCCTGACAAGTGCCCCAGTCCCTGCCGATGAGAAACATCCCCATAATATGATTCTGCCACCACCATGCTTCACAGTAGGGATGGTGCTCTTTGGATGATGTTGGGTTTTTTACCAAACATAACGCTTTGCATTTAGGCCAAAAAATTCCATTTTAGTTTTGTCAGACCACAAAACTTTTTGCCACATGGCTACAGAATCTCCTGAGTGGTTTTTTTGCATACTTCAAACGGGATTCAAGGTGGGCTTTCTTGAGTAATGGCTTCCTTCGATATTGTTGTAACATGCACACTTTGACCATTCTTGGCCATAAAAGCCTGTAGCTCTTGCAAAGTTGCCATTGGCCTCTTGGTAGCCCCTCTGATCAGACTCCTTCTTGCTCGATCATCCAGTTTGGAGGGACGGCCTGATCTAGGCAGGGTCTTGGTGGTGCCATACACATTCCACTTCTTAATAATCGTCTTGATTGTGTCCAAGGGATATTCAAGGCCTTTGATATTTTTTGTATATCTATACCCTGATGTGTGCCTTTCAATAACTTTGTCCCAGAGTTCTTTGGAAACTTCTTTTATGCTCATGGTTGAGTCTTTTCTTTGAAATGCATTACCCAGCAGAGGGAATCTACAGGAACTGTTGAATTTGTAATGAAATAATGTGAATCACTACAATTTAACACAGGTGGAGGCCACTTAACTTGGTGTGTGATTTTGAAGGTGATTGGTTACACCTGAGCCAATTTAGGATTGTTATTACAAGGGAGGTGGACACTTATCCAGCCAAGCTATTTCAGTTTTTATTTTTAATCAATTTTCTACAAGTTTCTAGAACATTTTTTTCATGTGAAAGTTGTGGGGTAGGATGTGTAGATAAATTAAAAAAAAAAAAAAAAAAAAAAAAAAAAAAACTATATGATTTTAATTCCAGGCTATAAGGCAACAAAAGGTGAACATTTTGAAAGGGGGTGGGTGTAGACTTTCTATAGGCACTGTACATGTGTCGGGGGTTATTGTTAATACTGGGAAGTATGAATTTATGATTGTTGTTTTCCTCTACAGGTAATTTTGGACTTTGAGGTGACCACCCTGACCTTCCCCAATGAGTACACAGAAAACACCACAACAGGCAAGTACATTTCAACAGTGTTTATTAACACACAGGTAAATATATCAGGCAAATTTCACAGATAGACAAGGAAGCACTAAAACCCTAAAGACCTAAAAAGCAAATCCTCATCTCTATCTGTCCCAGAGTAGCATACTCAGTCTCTTCTGTTCAACAGGTATGCATTGAAACAATGATATAACGATATCACCTGGGCCCTTGGGGCCCTCAGGATCCAATACTGTAAACAGTTTGCTGTATGCTCTGTCCTGTTTATATATTGCTGTTATGGAGACGGTAAGTAACAGAATGACCACGGCCTGCTCGATCTCCTCCAGGCCCTGATATAAACAGTCACAAACACAATATCTTCTGCTGCCATTGCATCCTCACCACACTGTAGTTCCTGTAGAAACGACGACATGAACAGCTCTTATTCCATCACCCAGCATAAGAACATAAGAACATAAGAACATAAGAAAGTTTACAAACGAGAGGAGGCCATTCGGCCCATCTTGCTCGTTTGGTTGTTAGTAGCTTATTGATCCCAAAATCTCATCAAGCAGCTTCTTGAAGGATCCCAGGGTGTCAGCTTCAACAACATTACTGGGGAGTTGATTCCAGACCCTCACGATTCTCTGTGTAAAAAAGTGTCTCCTATTTTCTGTTCTGAATGCCCCTTTTTCTAAACTCCATTTGTGACCCCTGGTCCTTGTTTCTTTTTTCAGGCTGAAAAAGTCCCTTGGGTCGACACTGTCAATACCTTTTAGAATTTTGAATGCTTGAATTAGGTCGCCACGTAGTCTTCTTTGTTCAAGACTGAACAGATTCAATTCTTTTAGCCTGTCTGCATATGACATGCCTTTTAAGCCCGGAATAATTCTGGTCGCTCTTCTTTGCACTCTTTCTAGAGCAGCAATATCTTTTTTATAGCGAGGTGACCAGAACTGAACACAATATTCAAGATGAGGTCTTACTAGTGCATTGTGCAGTTTTAACATTACTTCCCTTGATTTAAATTCAACACTTTTCACAATGTATCCGAGCATCTTGTTAGCCTTTTTTATAGCTTCCCCACATTGTCTAGATGAAGACATTTCTGAGTCAACAAAAACTCCTAGGTCTTTTTCATAGATTCCTTCTCCAATTTCAATATCTCCCATATGATATTTATAATGTACATTTTTATTTCCTGCGTGCAGTACCTTACACTTTTCTCTATTAAATGTCATTTGCCATGTGTCTGCCCAGTTCTGAATCTTGTCTAGATCATTTTGAATGACCTTTGCTGCTGCAACAGTGTTTGCCACTCCTCCTACTTTTGTGTCGTCTGCAAATTTAACAAGTTTGCTTACTATACCAGAATCTAAATCATTAATGTAGATTAGGAATAGCAGAGGACCTAATACTGATCCCTGTGGTACACCGCTGGTTACCACACTCCATTCTGAGGTTTTTCCTCTAATCAGTACTTTCTGTTTTCTACATGTTAACCACTCCCTAATCCATGTACATGTGTTTCCTTGAATCCCAACTGCGTTCAGTTTGAGAATTAATCTTTTATATGGGTCTTTGTCAAAAGCTTTCTGGAAATCTAAATAAACCATGTCATATGCTTTGCAATTATCCATTATCGATGTTGCATCCTCAAAAAAATCAAACAAGTTAGTTAGACACGATCTCCCTTTCCTAAAACCTGTATTGTACTAAATAATTATAAAGAGGCTACAAGGAATAGCTTGGCTGTCCCTCTACTCCAAAAATCAAGATCTCACCAGCTGCCTGAGGGGATACTGTCTGGTCTCAAAGCATTCAGTTGGATAGTTTACATTATCATAGGCTTGCATGTTCTTACTAAGCAGTAAACAGCTGTTTTGGTTCACACTTTTTTTTTTACTATGTGCTCCCTTGCATATTCTAGAATGTAACATATTGGAATTAGTTTTGCACTCAAACAAACATCTGGACAGACTTTAAATTATTATTTTATCTCTAGATCTTTGCTAAACTGCTCAGATGTGTTTCAGTGGTGTGAGCAGTGTAACATGAAACCTGGAATGAATTCAAGTTATTGTCAAGTCCCTAACCTTCTTTATACCATGATTAAATTCCTCCAAGTCAGCTGAAAAATGGCCCTTTCAATGAAGACCAGTTTCATCCAAACACACATCTTTCCAGTAAGCTGGATGCATTCATAGAGGTTAACTAGTCCAAAATTTCAGTAGCAATCTTGCAATCAATGTTTGTCCCAAATCTTTCACCAACTTTGTGGAAAATAAACTCTAAAACCACAGTGGCTAGCAATAGCTTGTGCTTATGTGCTTAATTTAAGTACCAGTAATAATATATCCATGTTCAGATTGTGGTGGACCCAACATAACGTGGGGTTCAACATGAATGTACGATAGCTTAGTTACCGCAGCATGTATTAATCCATGTGCTAATGAAAGTTCTCATAAATCTTAAAACTAATGTTCTGCTTCCTCTAGTTAGGCTCATGCTAGACAGGGTCATTTGAAACCCCAGCACAGAACAAAGGCTGTGTAAAAACCTCCCCGGATTAGAAAGCAGCGTTTTATAAGAATGCCACCCTGCTTCATGGTGGTTTGCAGTGATCGCATTACACCTCCCTCTCCCAGAGCCCTTTCATGAAGCCCTGGGATTGAGCCTTCGAGGGTACTAAAGGAATGAATCAGGTTTACATTATCAAGGCTAAAAGGCTAACTACATCTGTGTTGCCCATTAACTTGTATTTCAGGTCAACCACTTTAATTTACATTGTAAAAGAAAATCCATCTTGCTCTGAAATAACCTGCTGTTTCTGGGAAAAGTGTGTGTATGGAAATGATTAAATGGGAGGTTGGGGGGCTAGTTTGAATGATAAATGGTGCTTCTCTTTAGGAATGATGAAACAATCCACATTGAGTTACTTTACGTTCATAGAAACATGTTACAGTTTTTTACAAATTGCTTTTACTCATTTTTCAATCCAGCGTTCCAATGTGCATAACTCTTAACACATGATGCTGAACTGTTCATTCTGGGGTCAAAATCCCATGCAGAGTGCAAAATAAATACCACTGTGTCAAATGAGATACATACATCATGCAAAAGCAAACGATAGCACCAAAACATCAGATGCTGTGATCACTGAAGTTTAATCATTGCTCATATTCAAATGATCAACACTACTATGAGCAAAATGATAGCAACCTCCAGAATAGAACATATTCTAAATAATGTACAGTAAGCATGCAGTGATATTCAGTGATATGTTGTAACTTTATAATTGTTTTAGCTCCCTTTTCTCGCCAAGATGTTCTAGAATGCTCCATTCTGTTCCCTCTCCACAGCAATCCCACAAGGCAGCTCAGATAACTACTGTCCTCTGATCCCACAACCAAACTGATTGCCTCTTCACACCCCGCTTCACTGTAGTGTAGGGAGGAAAACAGACCCTGACGATTCTGCATATCTAACCTGAAAATAAGAGTCTAGTCCTTCGTGTTGCACACTCTGCTAACTACTAACTAAGATTAATACCAGTTGTAATGATTTTATATATAACCTTTTCCCACATCGCAGCTGGGTCACTCTCATGCTTTCTGGCAAACTCCAGACGTGTTTTCAGATGGTACTTTTTGAGTAAAGGCTTCTTTCTTGCCACCCTTCCATACAGGCCAGTGTTATGCAGAGCTCTTGATATGGTTGACTGGTGCACCATTACTCCACTCCCAGCCACTGAACTCTGTAGCTCCTTCAAAGTGATTGTTGGCCTCTATGTGACTTCTCTCACAAGTCTCCTTCTTGTTTGAGCGCTGAGTTTTGAGGGATGGCCTTTTCTTGGCAGTGCCTGGATGGTGTGATGCAGCTTCCACTTCCTGATTGTTGATCCAACTGTGCTCACTGGGATATCCAAACACTTGGATATTATTTTGTACCCTTTCCCTAATCTATGCATTTGTATTACTTTATCTCTAACTTCTGTAGAATGCTCTTTGGTCTTCATTTTCTTTCAGATTCGCAGCCTTACCAATGATCCTTCAACAGTGGGGTTTTTATCCAGAAAATGTGACAGCAACTTTAATGGGTCACAGGTGGAGGCCAATGGTAAGGTAATTGTGTCCTCGTTAGGGCAATTTCTTTCATCGGTGCAAACTGGGAGCTTCCACTGCACAGGGGTTGAATACTTATGCAAGCAAGATATTTCAGTTTTTTATTTTTCTTAAAAATATTTCCCAACATAAAACCAATGTCACCTTACAATAATTGATTCTGAGTTTCAGTGTTTAAAAATAAAATATCAAACAGAACGAAATTTCAATGTACCATTTGTAATTCAGTAATATGAGAGAATTGGTCAGGGGTCTGAATACTTTTGCAAGCAAGATATTTCAGTTTTTTATTTTTCTTAAAAATATTTCCCAACATAAAACCAATGTCACCTTACAATAATTGATTCTGAGTTTCAGTGTTTAAAAATAAAATATCAAACAGAACGAAATTTCAATGTACCATTTGTAATTCAGTAGTATGAGAAAATTGGTCAGGGGTCTGAATACTTTTGCAAGGCGCTGTATATATAATAAACTGAGGTCTCTTCAGAAAACGACGTAGTTTGTTCTGACTACTTATTGAGTGAAATAGTATTCTCCACAATTTTACTCCGGTAAAGAACCTTACACAGTATTTATTACAACAAGCAATGTTGCCTATGAGTCACACCTTGAATTAAACATAGCATCTTTTCCTGTCAGTGCCCCCTGGAGCCTTAAATTGGATCTTGGTCGACATTAGGGAATAACTTATGAAAAGAAATAATGCTAATACTACTGTAATAAATATGCCTCAGATGACTTGGACTAACAATGAAGCAACAGCAATAAAGGCACATTGACAAGACCTTAGTGGTGGCTTCTTAAAAGATGCTAATACTAGTGAATTGTCACAGATTTCTTAATACAGTGCATAAATAAGTGTACAGTTCGTCTCTCTTCTACATCTAGGTAGTTTTATTAAAACCAGAAAGTAGGTACAGTACTGAACCGAATAGCAATGAAAGACAAATCTTATTTAGAAGGGAAAAAAGCAAACCCTGAAGAAGACTTGCTTTTGACTGTATCTTGTCTCCTGTTACGACAGAATCAATTTCAGCTATCTAATCTAAGCAAAGGCATCTAAAAGAACCACTCGGATTCACTGGAGTAACCTGCATTTAACAAGCAGCCAGGGAAAGCAGAGGCAATCTGCACACAGAAGCGTGAGCAGCATTGCGTCTCTGTGTGTCATTCCTCATTACTCTCACAACACACGCTCAGGCCCAGGCAGGGGGGTTAAAAATCATCACAGGAATCTGCTTTCTTTGTGGATCCTACCATGCTAGATAAAGGAGGGGGGAGGTCTGTCTTTGTGATGGGGAAAGCATTAAAACCAGGTGGGAAGTGGGAGCCAGAACTTGTACTGTCTCTATTTAAAATGCAGGATTAAAACACATGTTTGCACATTATTTAATTATTTACATTCAATACTTTCTAACTTTCTAATATGATGTTGGTAGTTTAAATGGCATCACTAAACTTGTATAACATGACACATCAGTAAATTCAACTAGTTAGAGATAATTAAACGGTCTCTCAAGGGATATATAAGGCAAGTTTCTGGAGTTAATTGGTGAAGACTGGGAAAATCTATTGCTTTCTGCAGTGAGGAAGAGGAAACGCTGTGGAAACAATGCAGAAGGATACAGCTTCAACAACATTTTGTCTGAGTCATTTTTGGCCACACTACATTTCTGTCAGCCAACTAACCTTGCAATGTCATGCTGGGGTGTTCATTCTCAAGAGCGTGCTTATGTTCTGTGTGGAAAGTGATAAACAGAAGGCATGGTGGTGTAAAGCAATACACATGGCAATTCTGTTAATAACAAATATATCAGTGACATTCATCCCCCACCACTACTGCAAATACAAAATGAGATCTACCAGTAACATGAAAAATGAGATCACCTCTACATATACATCCACTCCACACACTACACGCACATTGGATAACCACTTCTCTATACATATATGTAAAAACATCAGAGTGACATACAGACAGGTACAGACAGGTGCCCGCTGGAGACCCTCAATAACTTATGATAATGGAGGGGAAATCTCAATTGGATAAGAGGTTCTCTAGAAATATGTAAAAATTAAAATATGACATTTGAGAGAATGTGGCTGCAATAGAATAAACTAGAAACTTTTATATATATATATATATATATATATATATATATATATATATATATATATATATATATATAAATTTAAATTAAAAAAAAAGGAAAGGGGTCAGAGTGTGGGTTCTAGCCAATTGAATATCTTTAGTATTTCCGGGACTAAAGTGGCAATGTGTGCCAATTTGTCATGCATGAAATATTGAAATATTGAATTTCCCTGAGCAATGCCAGGTACTTCAGCTAGTCAATAATAAATCAGTTTATCATTTTGCTTAAAAGGCTGCAGTCACTGTGTAACCGGGACCCTGTATCTTAAGACAAACCATTGTTGAAGTTGTGTCCTGTTTTCTGTCTCTTGTTTCAGAATCAATTTCACCCATCTAGAGGTCTAAGAAACAGATTCTGAGCTGACACGAATCAGAGAAACCTTTGCCAGGGACATGCAAGAATACTGAAGCACTCACCTGGAACTCTGTAGCTAAATAAAGTCCTTGCAGTTCAGAACACCTGTTATGGCACGAGGCCCAGCTGTGATAACATCATGCAAATCACTATTTGAAGGCAAGACTACTGCAAATTTCTATTGCTTTCAGGACTAGCATAGATTTGTCTCCTTACAGAATCTTTCACTGGATAAAAAAATCAGTGTTATCACTTGTCAGCCATCAGATTGCATGAGGAAGCCTTTTCAAAGCTTTAAGGTATGTCTGGAAATGGTCTAGTATTCACACATTGCATGCGCAGCTGGCTCTAATTTTAGATACTTTATTGTTTTACATAAATGCTCTGCAAGAACCATGTCTTGAATTCTAATCTTTTTTTTTTTTCTTTCAATCTGAAGCTATGATGAGAATGTTAAGCAATGAACCAGCCACACCTAAATGAGGTCAGATCAGAGATTTGTTGGATTCAATGAAAAGCCCTGTATGGGAATCTTTACTAGATCATCCTTAATGGCTTCGCTGTGGCACAACATTGTCTGTGTTTACAGCAGAAACAGAGGCAGCACGTTATGGTTGCAGTGCTAGTGTTATTTTATGGTAATTAAGGAGGGGCTATGCTAATATGTTCTGTGTCAATCATCAAAAGAACCATATTGTGAATTAAATAAGCATTACATTAAAAATGGTGCTAACAATAACTTTGTAAGATATTACAGATATTACTGGATCATTCAACTTTTCACCTTGCTTTTTTTCTACCTCCGAGGGTGGTTAAATGTAATTATTTGTTAAATGCTTCAGCTGCTACTAATTCTATTAAAGTTTATTTTTGGAACTACATGCTGTTAATATGCACTTCATGTGGTTACCACTCCTCAGCAATGAGATCATCACTATCAATAGCTTCACTGGATACGAATTTTAAAACAAAATATTTCTGATAAAAGATATACAATTCTGAACCCCAAATCAATTCAATGTTCAAAGCAAGGTTGTAACTACTATAATTATAATAAGAGAAGTGCCATTGAACAATTTTTATTTAAATACTTTTCAACAGCAGGATTCAATGCGATCATCTGAAGCAGTGTATACTCAGGCTTTATTGATTGAGCTGCATGAAGATGATCTCGGTTTGCTGCTGAGATTTCCATGGTTTCTCAGTGACTGAGGTGTGTATATCGTGACTCGTGTTTATAAAGAATGCACAGCATAAACAGATGAACCTGTTTTGAGAATATTCAGAGAAGTCTGTTGTGAAGTTCTTGAGAATGCTCTTTTGCCAGTCCTGGGGAAGCACCGATGTAACTCTGTGCTCTTTTCCTGATTTGCATACTTTTGTTTGTTTGTTTTGTTTTTTTTTTTATACCAAATTTCAGTGGCCTTTGCGATTACAGGAGATAAGGAAGTGGATTTTTGTCTCACTAAAATGAGGATTCTTCAATTTGTCCCTAGAATTTAATGCACTTCAACCATTGGAATTATATTAATCGTACTAAACTGACACTGGCCTACCCCCTCTAGGTGTTCCATGCTTGGAACACATATTTCCAAAATTTAGAAAAGTATAGTACAATGACAGTATGGTGATCAAATTCTAGAACAGTATAGTACAATGACAGTATGATGATCAAATTCTAGAACAGTATAGTACAATGACAGTATGATGATCAAATTCTAGAACAGTATAGTACAATGAAAGTATGATGATCAAATTCTAGAAAAAGGATTTTCCATTCTGGGTGCCAAAATATTATTGTAAACATAGCTACTGTGAAAATGTTTGGATGGCAACCCATTTCAGTATCATGGTAGCATATCAGCACCAAGGTCCATCCTATCAGGTCACCTGCTGTATTTGCTCTATCTGCTGCTCATGGTTCTATGTGAGTTTCTTCAGAGAAATACAGTGAAATTATATGGTACAATAGATGGAAGAAAATGTATTGCTGTAGAAATTCTACCATGGTGATCGATGGGGAAATAAAAGAACGGATGAAAACTTCAGAATTTCACTCCAGATATGGAATTGCCTTTTACACTTTTAATTCTGCATATTTCAAAGACACTTAGTCACATAGTAGCAATATTGGTTTCATAGATAGTAGAAAGCGTTAAATATTAGAAAGCATTTCTATAAAATATATACTGTGATACGACTATTAGCGTGGTATCTTATATTGCGTAAGGGTAGTTCCTACAGAATGTCATTTCACATGGTTAAGGCATGCTTAAAGATGACTATCACATTCATTTCCTGACACTCTACCACAAGTCCAAGCACAGTCTAAACCTTTTTGTAAATTCCTTTAAAAAATCCCAGACCACCAAGATAACATTCCTTTCTGTTAGGTCATACTCCTTCGTTCATTCCAACTCTGTGTTCCCCTTGTCGCATAAGAAATGTGTCTCCTTTATAAGTCTTGCCTGGTATTGAATAGGGTACATGATTTTGAAGTTGTTTCCCTAATTTCCAATGTGATTACATTATTTGACCCAGGATCTTGCCTTCTGGTCCAGCAGGAACATCCATCAATTGAGGATCGAACTCCGACATCAGTCAGAGGTCAACCAAGGCTGGAGGATTGAGGACCACTGACCTCCAGAAGGAAGACACAGTTTCAATAGAGGTAGTGGGGTGGAGGTGGATAAAGACTTTCAGAACATTTAGTGAAAGTTGTGCTTGGTATATATAGGACTGGTGAGCAAATACGGTTAGTATAGTGGGGTGATCCTCGCCCATGGAAATGTAAATCTCCTCTGAGCAGCCAATGAGTTAATAATACTGACATCAGCACATGACAGGTATGTACCTCTCAACTACAGAGCTAGCGCTTTATTGAATGGCAAGATGTTCTTCTTTGAACCGTATGGCTTGCTGTTCATGTACAGCCCTTGCCTTTCAGTTGAATTCAGTGGGTTGAGAATACAATTCATTAGTCAGTGTATTCATGTGCAACTACCTACTGGTCATGATTGCCAATGCTGTGGAAATGGTATTTAAGCAAGAAAGGCCTGGGAATGTCTTGGCAATACTGTAGCAATGAATCTGGATATGATTAACCCACTTTTAATGTGCAGCTCTAACTAAACTGGATTGTGACAAGGAGTGGTTCCCTGCCATTTCCCACTCCCTAACCCTGACCAGTAGACTTGATTACAACATTTTCAACATGTTTTGGAAAAGATTTGGGTATTGGATTTGAGTATTTAATGTGTATATTTTGCAGTGCATGAAGCCATTTATTTACATGAACTCTCTTCCTGAAGTTTCTCCAAAGGACATCTGGCTCATGTTGAGCTGGATTTCATGTAAATAAATGGCCTCGTCCAATGCATTCTTCGGAGTGTGGAGTGTGGTAATTTTTTAAAATGAAATAAATCTTTGCAGCTGTCCGATATGTAAAGTAATATTTTCCTAATTCTAAATTTGGTGAGGTGAGGCACTGCTCTTTAAAGCTCACTTGTATTCTTCACTTGTTTTAACAAACTGCCAGGTATGCTGTAAACCCAAACGCATTAAGCAGGATCCTTAGGTTAAGCTAAGTAGTCACAGTCCTAATAATAATAATAAAATAGAAAAAAAACATCAACACTGATGATGAATTTGACCTTCCAATGTTTCTTTTAAGCTTGACGGATGTATTCAGTGGCCGGACTTCCTTGAATAAGAGAAATAAGCTGCTGTTTTGAAAAGCATCTCAGCCTGCTTCACATGTTTAAAATACCTACATTTCTTTTATTGGATGATAATAATGAGTGTTCATACTTGTATGTGAATAACAAGTAACCACAACAGCAACACATATCGTGTGTAGAGCACATATTTCCACAGTAGTAGGCAGACAAGCACAACACACACTTTTACAAATCAGGACGGCTTCCTTAGTTTAAAATTTCATTGAAGGAACGTGCACCCGATGGCTTAGTAACTGGGTCTGGTTTCAACTTGTTACCCGGTCCTTCAGCCAGTGCCAGTCAATCTAGAGCCCACTTTCATAAGGCCTCCTCATTCCCCAAGGTGGCTCTCTTCTCCCATTAGCCTTTATTTATAACACCCCCTTGAGGTCAAGTCTCTAAGTAGGCGTAATATTCCCAATCACATTGCCATTAAAGTCTTTCATTGCAATAGTAATGTAACCCTTTAAGGTACAAGGGACATGTGTGTGTGTCCCACAAAAAACAAAAAGATTATTGAGGTGCAATGAGATGCACGAAACAGGGTTTAAAATGTACTGACAGGTTGGATCTGCTCATCCAAATAGTCAGTTTCCTCCTCATGATACTTGAGTCGCTCTCAAATGTATAAAGAGAAACTGTTTGAACAGCCGCTGAGCTCCTTTTGTATCTCGAAGGGTTAATGAACCTAATAAATAATTACCGTATTTTGAACTGATTTACCATGTTTTTGGCGGCACTAAACAACACCTATTATACTATAAGCAAACACGAAGTTCATTGTAAACACAGCATTCGTCCTGTCTAACTAAAGCAATGCAATGAGAGAAATCCCTGTCACAATCATTACCATAGTGCCAATGACATCATAGTAAACACTGTGGGTCCTCCAATTCACAAAAAAGAATAACAGTCAAAAAATAAAATGACGTTTTCTGTCCATGAAACTTTTTTTAATTGCTTTAGAGAGGGCATAATAATTTGCTCTATTTATTTCAAAGCACTGTTTAACCTAAGAGAATGTTTACTAGCACTCTTGCAAAAAGCATTCTTTAAAAAAGTGTTGCAAGTATAGGGTCCTGTATACCAAAAGTCATGCGCTTTCACAAACTGATCTAACGCTAACGTATTTGTATCTTTTGGTTCTGTTGTTCTGCTGTGGTGTTGGCAAAGCATATCTGTAAAGAGTTTAATCACATTTGAAATATTTGTGAAGCAGTTTGCATTGCACAAAGGAATGGAGTGAAGTGAGGGTAAGATTGAAAAGGACAGTAAAGCAAATAATAACAACTTTCTCCTCATGATGATTCTAGCTAAAGTTTCTCTGCTCAACCTTGAGCAAAAGGCTTTCGCCGTGTTGCAGTTGCTAAGAGATTTTGAAATGTACGCTGGAACTGTCTCAGAGGGGATGTCAGGTCTGCTTGCTTTAAGATCCAGTTTTGATAGAAAAATCACAATTCCAAAAACAAGTAGAAAACACTCTGTGTTCTTTTATTATGCATAAGTATTGCATTTTTTACAGTCAGAATATGCTCTCACAAGCTATGTTTCTGAATTTGTGGTCCACACTGACCTGAGGACCACTTACTTCAAACCCTGATCATTTACCTAATGATACATTGTGGAGCATATGGCAGAGACTGAGGTTCTGTGTCATAATCAGCTTTGCTAATCTGATTCAATAGCATGAGCTCTGCCTGGTTTGTTAAGCAGGTGTAAATCAAGCTGGCACAGGCTTAAATTGAGCACTAAGATGATCTGTGGAAGCAGCCGACCATATGAAATGGCTTGTTCTTCTGGAACTTTAATTCCTTACGAAATCAGCGAGGGGACAGATATGCAAGTACAGGAACAAACACTGTTTGACAAGCATTGCAAAAATGACCATGTTCGTATTCATTCATATAACAGGACTGGAAAATTAAAACAATACCATGCAAAGGAAACCAATGTGTAACACAATGTATAAAATAATTAATCCACATTATACCATACAGCACAGTGTTCCTATAATAGTCATTTACTGTAACATAGTTTGAATTGTGCATAATAATAATAATAATAATAATAATAATAATAATAATAATAATAATAATAATAATAATTTTAAAAAACCCTTAGTATTTACCATAAAATACTCATGCTTCACTATGTTTAGTGCTGTTGTTTGTTTGCGAGATTTACGCATCATATTCTATGTGTGCTGCAGCACTACAATACATTGAATACTGATTTTATCTCATAATATTCATAATATGGATGAGGCTCCAGATCCCAGTGGCAAGTCATATATCATTCTACACACTGACTTCTATGGAGATTTGCATGCAATTGTCTGCAGATTTTATTGTCATTTAATATTAGACAGTTTGACACGACGGAAGATTGGATGGGGATGGAGACTGAACTATAGGCTGTCTGGAAAGATAGATAGAGGAGACTGAACTATAGGCTGTCTGGAAAGATAGATAGAGGAGACTGAACTATAGGCTGTCTGGAAAGATAGATAGAGGAGACTGAACTATAGGCTGTCTGGAAAGATAGATAGAGGAGACTGAACTATAGGCTGTCTGGAAAGATAGATAGAGGAGACTGAACTATAGGCTGTCTGGATAGAAAGATAGATAGAGGAGACTGAACTATAGGCTGTCTGGAAAGATAGATAGAGGAGACTGAACTATAGGCTGTCTGGAAAGATAGATAGAGGAGACTGAACTATAGGCTGTCTGGAAAGATAGATAGAGGAGACTGAACTATAGGCTGTCTGGAAAGATAGATAGAGGAGACTGAACTATAGGCTGTCTGGAAAGATAGATAGAGGAGACTGAACTATAGGCTGTCTGGAAAGATAGATAGAGGAGACTGAACTATAGGCTGTCTGGAAAGATAGATAGAGGAGACTGAACTATAGGCTGTCTGGAAAGATAGATAGAGGAGACTGAACTATAGGCTGTCTGGAAAGATAGATAGAGGAGACTGAACTATAGGCTGTCTGGAAAGATAGATAGAGGAGACTGAACTATAGGCTGTCTGGAAAGATAGATAGAGGAGACTGAACTATAGGCTGTCTGGAAAGATAGATAGAGGAGACTGAACTATAGGCTGTCTGGAAAGATAGATAGAGGAGACTGAACTATAGGCTGTCTGGAAAGATAGATAGAGGAGACTGAACTATAGGCTGTCTGGAAAGATAGATAGAGGAGACTGAACTATAGGCTGTCTGGAAAGATAGATAGAGGAGACTGAACTATAGGCTGTCTGGAAAGATAGATAGAGGAGACTGAACTATAGGCTGTCTGGAAAGATAGATAGAGGAGACTGAACTATAGGCTGTCTGGAAAGATAGATAGAGGAGACTGAACTATAGGCTGTCTGGAAAGATAGATAGAGGAGACTGAACTATAGGCTGTCTGGAAAGATAGATAGAGGAGACTGAACTATAGGCTGTCTGGAAAGATAGATAGAGGAGACTGAACTATAGGCTGTCTGGAAAGATAGATAGAGGAGACTGAACTATAGGCTGTCTGGAAAGATAGATAGAGGAGACTGAACTATAGGCTGTCTGGAAAGATAGATAGAGGAGACTGAACTATAGGCTGTCTGGAAAGATAGATAGAGGAGACTGAACTATAGGCTGTCTGGAAAGATAGATAGAGGAGACTGAACTATAGGCTGTCTGGAAAGATAGATAGAGGAGACTGAACTATAGGCTGTCTGGAAAGATAGATAGAGGAGACTGAACTATAGGCTGTCTGGAAAGATAGATAGAGGAGACTGAACTATAGGCTGTCTGGAAAGATAGATAGAGGAGACTGAACTATAGGCTGTCTGGAAAGATAGATAGAGGAGACTGAACTATAGGCTGTCTGGAAAGATAGATAGAGGAGACTGAACTATAGGCTGTCTGGAAAGATAGATAGAGGAGACTGAACTATAGGCTGTCTGGAAAGATAGATAGAGGAGACTGAACTATAGGCTGTCTGGAAAGATAGATAGAGGAGACTGAACTATAGGCTGTCTGGAAAGATAGATAGAGGAGACTGAACTATAGGCTGTCTGGAAAGATAGATAGAGGAGACTGAACTATAGGCTGTCTGGAAAGATAGATAGAGGAGACTGAACTATAGGCTGTCTGGAAAGATAGATAGAGGAGACTGAACTATAGGCTGTCTGGAAAGATAGATAGAGGAGACTGAACTATAGGCTGTCTGGAAAGATAGATAGAGGAGACTGAACTATAGGCTGTCTGGAAAGATAGATAGAGGAGACTGAACTATAGGCTGTCTGGAAAGATAGATAGAGGAGACTGAACTACAGTCTGTCTGGAAAGATAGATAGAAACACTGATGGTTCACAACTCAAACAGATGGGAATTACATGGATGAGTGGGTACAGAAGTTGTATAGATATGAATCTATCAAAAAAACAAAAAAACATGAAAACCTGTCAATGAAGAAAACTACCTATTTCAATAGTAGGACTTTAACTAACTTTTTGGATTCCATTGACTAGCCAACTCACAAATCCTCAGTGCTCTACCAACATTTCATTTTGATTGCTGTGGTTTTGCCATGTTTTGTGGGTAGATTGTCCAGCGCTCACTTGTCACTGTTTCTGCGTTCTGATGTGTGCAAATGCACCCTGTCTTTTATGTTTCCTCAAAACATAATTAGAATATTTTGTTTACGAACAGCCACACCAATCATTTGTTTTTAGCTGAAGAATCAATTTGAACTTCCGTCTGTGGTGGAAATATAGTTGGCAATCACACACTTTTATTTTTGTTTGTATCATTCAGATTCAGCAGTAACCCTGGTTACAGATTTCTAGACACCTGACACCTTTTCTTGTGTTGCTGGAGCAAGACCAGCTTCCAGTAAACATGACAGTAGTCTACAGTGAGACTTGGCTGCTGAAAGGTGTCTCATCTGTTGTCATGATATGTGCCAAAATAAAAGAAAACCCACAAAACAAACAAAGAATCATTTAGACGACACACAATACAAGGGGCAGCCAGACGCATGCCACAGTCAACGTCAGTCATGGCTGTCCTTATAGCTACAATATTAGTGCTGAAAACAACACATGTAGACAGGTTGCACAGATTCAGTTTAACAAGTACCTGATTTTAAATGAATTTAACAAAAACACAAGTCAAGTCAACTTGAGCAGGCAAAGCTGCAGATAGCCTATGGGAAGAGCATAAATTGCAACTGTTTGAAAGACGCTTTGAGACCCAGAATTATACACTGCCACCTGAGGCTACTGTGCCTCAGCTGGCCTTGATAGGCTAACATATCTATAAAGTGTATTTCAAGTTTGAGATATTATATATTGTGATGGAGTGTACATTCCAGAACAAAATTGATCAGCCGTGAGGCCGTGGCTGTAATAAATGCCCACTCCATCTGGGTAAAGGTTGTGGTGATGGTTTCAAAGAAAACTAAAATAATAAAATATGAAGACAACATAAACCAACTGGGCAGTAAACTATGAAATAATGTAATGTGTTTAAAAGTAAAACTATAGTTAATAAATTAATGTAAATTGGTTCCCACAGTTTGATGTATTAGGTTAAATCACAGACTTGGGTTTATGTTGTGTTTTGTTGAAAAAAAAATGGTATTATGTTAGAAAGGATATTTGAAGGCTTTAAGGACCTGGAGAGCATACTAATGTCAGGAGTGATCATCAATTGGATTAATTATCTAATTGTCTAGCAGTTAAAGCTGGTAAAGTTGATAAGGGAAAAAGGGAAAAAAGAGAAGAGACCAAATGCTGACGTAACAAAGAACTTTAAAACTGAATGGATAGTTTGTTTCAGGGTAAGCAGAATTAGCCTGCCCCTGTTTAGTTTGGAAGGAAAAATAAGTGTTTAGTTTAGGACCCAAGAAAGGGTTAGGTTTTGTTTGTTTATTTGATTTTGATTTAAAAAATAAATACAACCCACGGAGGGTAACTGGACTACTGTTATCAGTGTTTGTTATTTAAAAACACCTGGTAGTGTGTGGAAGACTAAACTATACAGTCATAGAGTGCAACCAGAAGCAAGAATTCCTCACTATATATACACTATATATATTTCCCTTGTTTTTAAGCAGATCTTCTTAGTGTGGTTAGCCAGAGTTGAGATATGATTGGCTTTCTCACACACAGCTCTAACTTTAATGACACCCTCACCCTGTTCACACTTACTGAGTCGACCTTGGGCCACCTCTGGGCCACCTCAAAAATTCCGTTCACAGTTGAGGTTTTAGGGGGCCTAAGTGCGTTCACATATGTGGCTGAAAAGGAAGCCGAAATTGCAGAGAAGTGCTTGTCAAGAATGTAAACAATGACGTAAACACAGCATTCCCAGAAGTCAACATAAGAGATTGATCTGGGAAATTTGCAGATGTAAATATGGCAATCTTATTTTTTACAGCACTGTTGGTACTGTACTTATTGTATAAGATACGATAAAGGCGTGTGTTGACAGTGCAGTCGGTTACTGTGGAAAGAAGCGCTCGTGTTGGATCATGCATAAATGCAGCAAACAAGGACTTGTACGTTACATTAGTTACAATACAGATTATTATATTAATGGTGACTGAGTATGCAACGTCGTATTCATTATTTATCAGTGTTGAAATTTACAATCTTAGCTACAATCTGAAATATATATAGATATATACACACGCACACTCACACAGAGCGCGAGAGAGCGCAAGTTTTATCATTTTAATGAAAGCTGTACGATGAAGAAATACTTACCATTCATGACTGACCAGCATCATCATCGTCAAAAGTGTCGGTGTATTCAATGCATTCCCCATTGCTATTTAACGGGCTGGTGATCGCCGTAGGTTCCATAAAGTCCAAGATCCGTGGTGGGTTTATTTCTGGCCTGCTGTTCAGTATTTCCGAGAGTTCTCAGACAAACTTGCAGGTTTTCACCAGAGATAACACGGACATAAAGGAGAAAGGTTCCACTGACATACCATGGGAATTTGCAGAGCTTTTTTGGGCTGGCCTAAACCGCAAGTGTGAACGGGTGCTTGTCTCTTAGTCTGCCTCACCGGGGATGATGGTGTGGGCCTGTGGTTTGGGGCGTGGGAGTCAAACCATAGTATTTTTATGGTCCTGTCTGCCTGTTGATAAGTAGTTGTGGAAAGTCATCATTGACATAGTCAACCTCAGGCAAACACATGGCTGGTGGGAAAACAAAAACAGGAAAGCAAACGCAGTGTGAAGCAGACATGTATTAACAACAGGTTGTGAATGTAGCAACCATACATTCCAGACTGCCATCTAAGGTAATAACCCAAGTCATCCTGAAACAGCAAGCCGGACCCACAAAAACAACAGCTCCACACGCAGGGCAGTCGTCAATTGCAGGTAATGGTGCAGTTTGCTAATGGTTCTGTTTCTTCAGGTCATTTTGACAGTGAATATTGATGGTTTGCCAAAACACATATGTTGTTTGCTAGTATAGACTGCTGGGGACTTTTTAGCCATGCAGAATGCCTGTTTGGTTAGGCAGCTTTGATCACATCAATAGTACTATACTGAGTTTCTACCATGCTTTGTTCTCAGCAATGGTAAGATTGACATCACCTGCTTTAAAAAATTAAATTCCCTTGAACTGCAAATTCCATCAAGACAGTGACATCACAATCAGCCACATATCTCAGCCAGGTAAGGGTGTTCTTCATCATCTTTTTAATGAACATAAATGGTGATTGTGACATCACAGCCAACTAAAAATCTTTCAAAACACAGTTTCCTGAATGTCTAACATTTAAAACAAAGTAAACAATCACTGTGTAATTGCATGTTATAGAGGGTGTAAACTAAAGCTTTACTATGTAACAGGAATGAAAAACAAAATGATGAAAATATTACACTTCTCCAAGGGAACTCACTAATACAATGAATAGTTGTACTACACTTTTAGAGGGTAAGTTACTCACAGACCCACAACCTCACCTGGAGCGCTGATGGATAGTATGTCTTATTTGCTGTATTATTTTACATTTTATACCACAGCTGTTAAACTGTGATACAAAATTAGATAAAAAACCCAGAAAACATGATCTGGAGACATTTTCTTTCTTCTGTGTTGTCAATATGTTGCAGACAAATCCACACGAGACACTTCAGTAAATCCCCATTGTTCACCTAAGCTATTCATGTTCTGCAGGTAGTCAAATAATGAAGCTAAAAGACAGTGTAAGAAACCACAGGCAACAGAGGATCACACCCCAGCCTGCAGCTTCACAGATTCAAACACTGTCTGCTCTGTTAAAGAGACATGGGTTTTGTGTATTCTCGCCAGTATATGCATGCCAATTGAGTCCAAGTCAGTTTGGGTACATGCTTTCTCCTTATATTACTCAACTTGTTTGAAATAAAACTTCCATAGACAAATTACTGTTTGATAACCTTGAAAGGGATGTCAGTCTATTAAAAAAAGAAACATGGGAACAGTTACCAAATTGCAAATAATAATATATACATTAAGGATTCCCATAGGATATGTAACTGAATCTTGTCTCACTTTAATACTCAACATATATCACCCTGCCTAATGCAGTGTAACCAGCTCTCTACTCGCCTTGCGAAGCCAAACATAGCCGCTCTCAGCCTAATTGCATTTAATACCACTAGGCCCTGAAATTTTGCCAGCCTGGATATTCTGTATAATCACAGCGTGATTAGATGTGTGAATGGGATGCAAGAGCTCCAATGGGTTTGGTTTATGGGTTTTGCTCAAATGAAAGCTAATTTCTGACCTTCAGACCAGCTAAAAAGAACCACCAGTGTTTCTTCACTTTATGCCTCTCACGCTTAAGTTGAAGCACCCTTGAAATCCTGGCTGTAAATGTGAGAACCACATTGTGCTGTTTACCTGCGGGCTCCAGGGTCCAAACAGACCCTTCAAAAGAGTGTTCTTAATGCTGTGTATATTTGAAATCCACACCGTTTTGTAAATGCCTGGTCCAGAGTAGGACGCTGCAGTAAAAAAGGTCCTTTATTTGCCGCCCCACTGTTTTATATGTGGCTCAGTTTATTTGGGCAAACAGAAAAGTAAGAATTACAGACTGAGTTTAACAGCCTTTTAGAGAAGTCCATGCCACCAGTGGCATCAATTAGCACTTGCTTAATTTGTCAGAATCCCACACCCTCTGCGAGAAAGGGTGGTCCCCCCAAGACAGGACTGAGAAATTTTCACTGGGGATGACTAAATGTTGTATTACCATACATCTATGGGTTTTGCCATGCTTTTACACTTCCATGCTTTTCAAAGGGAACCTTTTATAAGCTGTACCACAGTTTACAGAGTTAACATCTGATATCTAGAGCCATATAGATGATTGCATGTTTACATTTAGATGATTGCATGTTTACTTTAGGTTCCATGCTACTGCATTCATTAATTACCAAAAACAGCACTTTGCTAACTGCATGTCCAACTCTGTTCACTGTATGACACAGTTCATTTATCTAACCATAACACTGACACTAGCACTAACCTTAATACTAACACTAACACTAACACAATTAATATGAAACAATTACAAATTAATGACATTGTAATTATGCGTAAGTTCACATGTATTTACTAAGTAAATACTATGTACTTAATATTTGGTTTCAAATACAAAATACAAAAAATATAGGTCAGTATAGGTCTGAGGTGTTTGTGACGTTTAAAAATAAATGGCCCCATTGCCTCCAAGGTTTTAATGGGTTAAAGCAATTTACTTTAAATATTTCATGGATCATGCTCTGTCTGGGTACATTGAGTTCTGCTCGAGGAATTTTTGCTGTAGGGCAAAGTAATTAAATTGATTTAATTAATGGGAATCTGTCCATATTGCAAGCTCATTCAATCTCCAAGCCCTGTCACAAAGCCAGTAATTATTTACAAATGTGTGACAAACAGCTTTTAACTTCGATGGGTCTGTTCTGCAGATTTAAGATACTTAAGATTCATTTTTCATTAATCTAGATATCTTTGTGAGTTTTTCACATTAACCAATACCATCGACCATCAGAACGCCAACGCGCTTGCAGACTATTCAATGTCTATTCCAAGAGAGAAGATGATGGCTGAAATGTGTCTTTTGTACCAGGACATAAAGCTTGTCATTGTTACTGTTTTAACACTAGAACCGCCACGGTTATACTCCTACCTAAACCCGGCGCTGGCAGTCATTGTGAAGGTTACATTTTAAACAACATCAATATTAAAATGAAAGACCAACTATTGGCTACAGATTAAGTTTTATTCAATCACAACATTTGCACAGCTGAAACACTGTATTTAAATGAACAGTTAAACATAAAAGGGTTTATCTAAACTTACCACATATAAAGACGCACTTCTTCATAAAATGAAAATCTATAATTCAAAAGAAACTGGTGTGTAAACAGGCATATGTACATACAAAACTGTAAAAATGAAATAATTTTTTTAATTTAAAACAAAAGTAACATATATTTTCCCTTGCCTGTGTAAGTCAGTGTAGCACTAAATCTAGGTTGAGCTTGTAGCAGCCTGCTACTTTGTGGTTTTCTGATCGAAATGTTTCAAGATAGAATCTCTCCCTGATATGTTCCCTGGTGCGTTCCTTGTACAAAACAAAAGAATTGTGGGCTGCCTGGTCCAGTAGAGATAACAACAGGCTTGTAAAATATAATATTGTAGGTTATATTCTAAATAAAAACATGTATTGTAAAAGGCAGTCAAAATGACTAGGTGGACAGGTGTACAACTTCCTTATTTTTGCAATCCTGTCTTTGATACGCTGTCAGGGTATTTAATACATGTATTTAGGAAAAGTTAAAGGGACAACCGCATAACTTTCAGACACGCAGTGTAATTTAATTTGGAAACTTCAAACTATCAAAATGAACTGTCGTGCCAGTTTTAGCGTTAATAAGTCTGGGAAATGATTTCAGCTTTATCAAAGTGCTGATAGAAGCAAAATCAATGTAATGATCTTCTTGTAAATACATATAAAAAGCTCCTTGAAAATGACAGTTGGCAGCTTTTATTGCTACTGGTACTCAATGTTTGAGTTTGTGGTAAACATCTGACTGTCAGGAAGTTGGCATTGACATAAATGTTCCAAGTGGAACTAACAAAACTTGTTATGCAACATTCGCTATAGGTAAAGTTACATGGCATCATGATGTATTATCATTCATTTTGGCATTTCAATGGTTTACTTTCTTTCTTTCTTTCTTTCTTTCTTTCTTTCTTTCTTTCTTTTTTAAACTTTCAATTTTTATATTTTAAAATGCACATCTCTTCTTTCCATAAGAACACATGAACATCAGTTGGCAATCGCCCAATGAAAAGAGTAGCACACTCAGACTCATTCCAGCTGGACCACTCCACTGGCTAACACCCTGTAACTAGTACAGCTCACCAGAGGTTTCCTCCCAAAGGGGGGGGGGGGTCCTCTCCACTGAGCAGTAAGATTATTTTAAAAAAATAAAAATTCATATTTGCTTTGCATTGGTGGTGCAGTTGCAGGTTACTGGGAGTCTCTTTTGGGGGTAAGTGAAGCTCATTTCTCAACCTTAAAAGCCCTGCTGCCGCTTGCTTCGTTCTGCGCAAGTCAAGGGGGACCTCCGGCCCAATTTAACTATCGCTGTCATCTTCCCATTTCTCTCTCCTATATCCCTCTTGGAGGAAGTATCGGTTGCTTCCCAGCCTTGGAGACTGAACGGTTCGGTCTCACCTCTTTGAGGGTGGCTCTCTGCAAGCCGATGGGAATCTCCTTACTCTTTTCTAAGTTATAAGCACATATCTTCTATTATCAATTCCCGAGGTCTCTTCCTCTATGCAGCCCTCGATCATGTCCAGGGAATTCATTGCAATTCATTGTGATTCATGTAATAGACATTTGACATACTTCCAGTATTATAAGGAGAACTTGTTTAAATATAGAGAAGCCAATATAGGCTGGTGTCCAAAAGTATTGACCCTCTCACAATCGCAATATGTATTTTGTAGCGTGAGTGCAATACGATTTGGATTGAACGTTTTAATACGGGGGTGAAAACATCAATGCCCTCTGTATTGCAACCCAATCAGTCTCCTAATCAAAATCGAGGAATGCTGGTTCAAGGTTAGAATGCTGATAAAAAGAAGAAAGCACTTAAGTAGATATCCTCCAGAGGAGGATGAAACTTATATTATTATAAAAGCATCTAATAGTTCTGAGTGGCATGACCACACGGTTAGCATGGTGAGTCATACAATAAGGGTAGCACAGGTTCAACTCCTGGCTGTGCCAAGCTACTTATTATAGGGATTCCACAGGAAATGTCATATTGACTGGTGCTCCTGCATGTTCAGGAGTCAGAATCATCAGGGACCCCTGCTGGCCAGGCACCCAGAGAGTTCAAGTGGATATTTGCAGGGCTGACCTTCTGTTTGAAAGTACAGTTGTGAATACACACAAAATAATGGGCGGACCAACGACGACTCAGAGGTGAAATAAATACTGTCTTTATTAAGGATGGTACAGTAACTCTCAATAACATACATTGTAATTTAATGTATAGCCTATTGGTTTTAGTATTATTTGTTTATTTAGCAGATGCTTTTATCCAAGGTGAATTAGAGAAAATAGGCTGTGTGAACTATGCATGTGCAGCAGAATCACTTACAACAATGTCTCACCTGAAAGATGGAGCACAAGTGATTTGCTCAGCCAGGATTTGAAGCAGGGACCTCCTAGTTACAAGCCCAGTTCTTCAACCACTGGACCACACAACCTTGTCAGGAGACTACTGACAAGACATGAAAGCCAATGTAAAAAGAAACGCCTGCTTGTAATGTGTACCAGGTTGGGTTACAGTGTTGTGCTGTAGCCACTCTACATTTGTAGCTGTAGATTTCCAGTAATTCCACCAGGATGGATTTTTTTTTCCACTTATTTGCACCATCAAAGATGTTTTCTAAACAGTAGTTATAATTATATGTGGACTACAAACCCAAAAATATACAATATCACAAATTAGCTCTGCTGCACTGGAAGGCTGGCTACCAGCAGTGCACATGTGTATAATTTTTTATTGTTGGGAAAATGTTTCACTTCTAATCTGCATGCTGTTGACATTCCACTGGCATCCATCCAAGCAGTTTTCTACACTCATTTGCTCTCATTTTATGGCTATCACAAAAGGAATCTCTCTTAAACAGTTCAGTCAGCAGGGCCCTACTTCAGAACCACCTGACAGATTATGAAAATTAAACATGCCACTTTGCCAGGCCCCTGCTCTCCCTATTATTATTTCAGTGTGCGATAGACCCGATAATGCTTGCAAGGCTTGAGCTTGTTTCCTTTTAAAATTGGGTTTCCCTTTGATTTGGTTTTGGGCAGAATTCAGACAGGAAAGTGTAGACAGATAACCGCCAAGTGCTTCCCCTGCGACCCTTCCCACATTTTCCTATCTGCAACTGTCCTGTCAGGTTTCACAGTTTGAAATGCTTTGAAGTTGTAACCAGGACTTATTTTGTGTCTACATATCTCTCAGATCACACCTTGTTTTGTTTTAGCTGCTCTTACAAACCCCAGCTGTTTGCTAACTTCTTCTTGTACTGTTGTTGTTGTCATCTGTCATCATTTTCAGTGTGTTTAATCTGATCAAAGTCAGGCACCTTGTTTTTAATTAAAGAAACACCACTTCAAAGTTGTGTATCCTATGGGGTTAGATCTGTTTAACAATGCTTATAAAACTATGCGAGAATGCCCCTGAATAAGCAATACTCTATTGGCCAGTTTTTAGTACTACTGTAGACCTGACATTTTACATTTATATATATATATAGTGAGTCAGAGTGTGTAACACAGCAGGGAGGGGGTTGATGTCCTCCCTGCATAAAACATGTAATTGATTGTTTTGTTAATTGTGTTATTATTAATTATCCCCTGCACCTGGTGATTATTGTAAATTAGAGCCAGGTGCAGGGTATTTAAGGAAAGCAGCCAGTGGGCTCAGGGCTGCTGATGTGTGGAGGGCCCGGTTGATGGTGCTTTCAACAGTTATGAAAAAATGTACTGTGTGAAAGCCTTTTTTGTGTGTTTTGTTTTGTTAGTTTGTGTAACAGATAAACAGCTTAGCTGTCTTGTTTATAGTTTAAGTTCCTATGTTGTGTGTTAGTCAGTGCTCGTAAGAGCTAGGTGTTCGTTTTGTGTTTATTTTGTTTTTGTGTTTATTAAAAATAGCACATCAGCGCTTTAAAACTTTCATTTCTGTGTCCTGGGTCCTGCTTTTACAGGGGCAACGAACTGAAAACGAGTGTATATGCTATATATATATATATATATATATAGTATATATATATATATATATATATATATATATGACACACACACACACATCACACACACACACATGTATATGTATATATATATAGATTATATATATATATATATATATATATATATATAGAATATATATATATATATATATATATGTATATATATATATATCTTGACTGTGGGAACATTCCTGAATAACAATAAATTCAAATATAAATTTCACAAACATTTCAAGATATACTTTTTTTATTGGACCACCTAACAAATTGTAATAAGATACTACAAAATTTGAAATACATTGTAAAATGCTTTTAAAAAAGGAGGTTATCTATATATTTTTAGGATATATTTAATGTTATGACCTTGAAATATATTCAGGTTTTCTGGTTTGAATTAGGAGTTTAAAAAAATATTTAAAAAATACCCTAAATTGTTTTTGCAACAGATGGCAACAATGTAACTTTCACTGCTCTGTAGAGCACCTTAAAAATGGAAATACTTTGGTTGACGTGACACTTCATGCCGAAATTGTTTGATAAGCTCCCAATGCAGGTGATTTCATAATTCTACATTTGTCACAGGACCCTGCATGCTATCAATAATTCCAGTGAAGGGTTTAGTGTGATGGCTTTGTGGATATGAAACCAAGGCAGCCTGTCATTGTGGGCTGTGTCTGGACATGTTTCAAATCAACCTGCATAAAGTCAAAGTTGAAAATGGATTGATCTTGTGAAGCTGTGGTTTCAAAGGCTGTTATGAAAAGTGTGATAATACACAGCAAAAATAGATTGATGGTTGAATGGACTGTGCTATGGCTGAACAGATAAGGATAACAGTGACTGTGTTTTCTGTAGTTTGTTAACCTTATTGTTACTAGTGGCACAACACGCAATGATCACACTGTGTTTCTGGATGATAGGCATGTGATGCTCTACTGGATGGCATGCTTGGGTATTTCAGAAGGCGTCGACACCAGACCATTCTACCAGAATGAGAGTTTATCACTGCTATTAGCAAGCACTGAATGCAGTACATTGATACAATTGTGGTCATGTTTGCTTCTTGATTACTGCATTACCATGCAGAGGTTCATTTGTTTGACAGGCATGAATTAAACAGTGTGCAAATGATGAGCCATATGAGGGGAATTGAATGACAAAGTGTACTGTAACAATATATTTCAGAATGGGTCGTCCATGAGTAAGACAATTGCTCGTTTTTTTTTTTTTACACCCCAAATGTCAAAACACCAAATAACTAGCTCTCTTAACAACAGCGTCGTCGCTCCTGTTCATCAGATTAGTCCAGTATTGTTCAAACCTGAAGATTATGTTAAAACATGGCTGTGCAATGATCGGCATGCAGCTACCGGCACCAACAATAAGGCACAAACCCACACACAGATGAGAGCTTGAAGCATATGTGGAAGCTACTGTAAATCAAGGTTCATTAACATACCATCACTCTTCTTTAATTTTAAGTACCTTTTATTTACAAATGAACCCCTTTTAACATGTATGCTAATATCTATAGTAATCAAAACTCATCTAGCAGCCCAAGATACAAAACAAGGTTTTGTTCAATATTTTAAATGTTGTGAGTTTTTGTGTTAGAAGAGATACTGGGTAAAAAAGTCAATAGTATGAATCTTGACAGAAATAGAATGCCTCTGTACCTTTATTGAAGGACAAGAAAATAGACACCCAGTTATCTGACAGCACATCAACATGTAATTTAAATTGTCTGCAACTGAGTCACATTAATGTGAAATTCTGTAGTTCATGTAAAGACAAGTCTTCTATGGTGCCTCACATGACTGTATCTTTATATCTGAGCATGATTTAGTGTTGCTGGTTTCACTCTCACATTTTATGGTGAACTATAGGGCCTGCAAGGGTCACTGTAGTTGACAGAGATATCTTGAGTGCTAAAAAGGAGAGACATCAGAACAAGTAATAAAACCCAACTTCCAACATAGTCCCCTGCTCCGGTGGTAGTGATGGAATCAATCCCATGGCCAGATTAAATTATGAACTGTTTCAAGGGTGTACACACAGTTGTAGAAAATCTCCACCTGAATGTCAGTGGTGAATCTGAATAGTATCTGCCAGCTGCATCTAGCAGTAGCTAGCAGAGGAACGGTGCATGTCCTTTGATGTTTTTCGTTACACATTATTCCTGGGGTTTAAAAGTATTTTTTTCACAGGTAAGAGAAGCTTTGAAATCTAAATATACCTCAATCTCCAAGGGAACCCAGGACAAGCATTAAAAACAATACGGTGCAGTATTCCTGAGTAAGACTGTCAGCATTAATGAACCAATCAACCAGAGTGAAACCTCATCAAATCTCTGGATAATTATTACTGCTTTAATGTCAATGCATTGAAGAGCTTATAGGACCTAAAAACATGCTCTAAAGCACATCCTAAACACAAAGCTTGTATATGCAAAACCAAATGATGCAATCAAAGAAACAAAGAAACTATATCGTGAACGTCTATGTCACAGTTTTCAGTTTTATTGTCAGTTTTTCATTATTTATATGGAAAACTACAAAGCGGTATGTAATTCAATATGTTAGCATGATATTATTCAGCAGATTTCATTCACCGTTATGAAGCAAAAGGAGTTAATTCTATAGGAAGACGTAAAACCTTTGGCGCAAGCTGTAGAAACCTAGAATCTTGAAGCAGTGTTATGACCAAAACTATCAGAGAGTCAGTTTTGTGTCATCTTTTTTGAACCATTCTTCACAGTCTCTTGGAAAGCTTGCTCTTCAGTGTGTGGCCAGTTGATTGTCAATCTGAGCTCTACATGAATCCTTGATCATCACATGGGTCTGCTTGTGTTAATCACGTTTACTATTGCGATGTACAAGGTGTGAGGATTACCTGTTGGTTTACACCGTGTGTGTCTATAAGTGCGTGGGGTGGGGAGGTAGGATATTGTTATGTGTCATGGTGTCTTTTTAGTAACTAATAGAACTTCTTTGTAAAAGCAGAGGCAAACAAATCCTTTAATTCCGCTCTGCTGGACCATCAAAAGGTCATCCTGACTCCTGACCCCAGTACTGCATCCACTCTTTTATCCAAACAGAGCTTTTTCTTGCCCCTTGACCCTGGAATTAAAGTTTAATTTGAAGCAGGGAATATCATTCAGAATTCCGAGTCACTCAGATGTTATCTGTCATGGGGATCTCTGGGGAATGTATTACAAATGAGTGCGTCCTGAATCTCTGCTTCTACCAATTCCCTCCCTTCTTTACAGCCAACAACCCAAGCATCGGGACCCTGAACCCAAAACTCCATCTCATCTCTTTGCCATATCAAACTGATGCCACAATCCAGCCTCAATTAGAGATTACACAAACGTTACTCATGTTTCTACAGTGTCACATGTCATGTGATTACCATGTATATATTCATTTAATGGAGAGTGGGAGAGGCTGGGTTGGAGTGAATTATCAGACAGAGTCCCTGTTCAAATTGTGTTGATATCAAAATGAAGATGGAAATCAGGTACAATTCTAGGGAAAATTAGAAAGTTGGTACCAAGTACATTAACAATACTTACTCTTACTTCCAGACAATGGACACACTCAAAAAAATTATACATATTGACCCCATAGAGAAACCTGTAAATTACAGGTGTGTAGCCTTAATTGTTCGCCACAAACCTGTGAGCTGAAAATGTGGGTCAGTCAAACTCGCTTAACCTCCAAACTATTTGCGGTAGAGAGCTACCAATGTTTTATTAAAATTTTACAAATTTGAAAAATAGATGACATGACATTCCACATTTCTGTTTTTATTCTTTCTTATTTCAGTGCCCTTCTGTGCCACTGAAGACAACAAGAGACCTATCTTCCCCAATCATTAACACAACTATTCTTTTCTCGGTTGAATTATTTGTTTTTGTTTTTAACAAGGACGATACAGTATTGCAGTGTGTGGTTTATGTTTATGAAAGGTTGTGTTAATCTAGATCTACAGACTCTCTCAGGGATTTGAAGTGGTTCTTCTGGTATGGTAAGTGAATCTGGTTTGGGGTAGGCTGTATCCGTTCTGTTGATATTTGAAGTGTTTGAAAAACATGATAACATATGGGTGAATGCATCATCAATAGCTATTGTGTGAATTTGTTTGGCTGCCTGTGGCAGAGCACAGCTCTGCTCTTTAGAAATTGGCAGGGATGGGGTTAAATTCCCCTACCTGCCTTGGTTCATTGTGTTCAGGTGGCTGGGGTTGATTAGATGATTAACTTAATTAACGATCAATCAGAGCCCAGCCACCTGACATAAAAGGAGGCCTCTGCTTCTCATTTGGGAGGAGGGAGCTGAGGAAGCAGGTTGGTGTTTGTGGGTTTTTGTGATTTATGAATTCTACATCCAGTGAAGGCATTGCCCAGCCTGGAAACCTTTATTTTTGTAAGTTTGTTTTTTGTACTGTTTTTTTTTGTTTAAATCCCTTAATTTTGCCCTTGTGCACTTTTATTTTTGTGTATTTATAATAAAATAATTATTTTTTTGAACTACAGACTGTCTCTGGGCCTGTGGCAGAGCAAAGCTCTGCCCTTTAAATTGGCAGGGATGGGGTTAACTTCCCCTACCTGCCTGGGTTTATTATGTTCAGGTGGCTGGGGTTGATTAGTTGATTAGGTTGATTAACGATCAATCAGCGCCCAGCCACCTGATATAAAAGGAGGCCTCTGCTTCTCATTTGAGAGAGGGAGCTGAGGAAGCAGGTTGGTTTTTTTTTTTGGTTGTTTGGAGAGCTTGAATCCAGTGAAGGCATTGCCCAGCCTGGAGATTGTTATTTTTGTAAATTTTGCTTTTTGTCTTTCTTTGTGTTTAAATTGTTTTGTTTTGGCCCTTGTGCCCTTTCATTTTGTGTTTATTTATAATAAAATAGTTATTTTTTTTTTACTGCAGTCTGTCTCTGGGCCTCTATCCACTCGCCAGCCTGCCACATTTGGTGTCAGAAGTGGGATAGCGCCACCTAGAGGCTCAGAGCAGTATTTTTGTTTTGTTTTGTGGAATTTTTGGGATAATTTTTTTTTTTTTTTTGAAAAAAAAAAAAAAAAATGGGAAAGAGCAGACAGCGACAAAAGCAGGAAAAGCAGCAGCAGCTGAAGAAATGTAAGCTGCTGCAGCCACCGCTGGAGGACCCGGCCAGCCTCTTCCCCTGGTGTTCCTGGTGTGGGAAGGAGGACCATCGTTGGCGGTCCTGCCCAGACGTGCCACCGGCAAACTGGTGTGGCCGGTGTGAGGAGGACGGCCACAACTGGGCAGGATGCCCCTACAACCAGGCCCAGGAAGAGGTGCAGTGTTCACCCCGGGCATCAGGGGCCACCCCACTACCTCCAGCACCACCACCTTCACCACCTTCCCAGGAGATCTGGGACTGGTTGATGCACCCTGAGGCAGACCTCGTCCACGATCTCCCCATAGTTATCAACACGCTGTGGCGTCGAGATGGGGAGAGGTGGGAACAGTGGGAGGAACAACACCACCCGGCGTCCTTCCCAGAGGTTGCCCTCATGGTGGTTAATTACCTGGCTGTAGACATGGGAGATGCCCCGGTCACTCCAATAAAGAGGGGTGAGCCGCCTTCCCGAGAGCCAGAGAGGGGTGAGCCGCCTTCCCGAGAGCCAGAGAGGGGTGAGGAGCTGCCGTCGCTCCCAGAGCCAGAGAGGGAGGAGGAGCTGCCGTCGTCCCCAGAGCCAGAGAGGGGTGAGGAGCTGCCGTCGTCCCCAGAGCCAGAGAGGGGTGAGGAGCTGCCGTCGTCCCAGAGCCAGAGAGGGGTGAGGAGCTGCCGTCGCTCCCAGAGCCAGAGAGGGGTGAGGAGCTGCCGTCGCTCCCAGAGCCAGAGAGGGGTGAGGAGCTGCCGTCGTCCCCAGAGCCAGAGAGGGGTGAGGAGCTGCCGTCGTCCCCAGAGCAAGAGAGGGGTGAGGAGCCGCCGTCGCTCCCAGAGCCAGAGAGGGGTGAGGAGCTGCCGTCGCTCCCAGAGCCAGAGAGGGGTGAGGAGCTGCCGTCGCTCCCAGAGCCAGAGAGGGGTGAGGAGCCGCCGTCGCTCCCAGAGCCAGAGAGGGGTGAGGAGCTGCCGTCGCTCCCAGAGCCAGAGAGGGGTGAGGATCTGCCGTCGCTCCCAGAGCCAGAGAGGGAGGAGGATCTGCCGTCGCTCCCAGAGCCAGAGAGGGGTGAGGAGCTGCCGTCGTCCCCAGAGCCAGAGAGGGGTGAGGAGCCGCCGTCGCTCCCAGAGCCAGAGAGGGGTGAGGAGCTGCCGTCGCTCCCAGAGCCAGAGAGGGGTGAGGAGCTGCCGTCGCTCCCAGAGCCAGAGAGGGAGGAGGAGCTGCCGTCGCTCCCAGAGCCAGAGAGGGGTGAGGAGCTGCCGTCGCTCCCAGAGCCAGAGAGGGGTGAGGAGCTGCCGTCGCTCCCAGAGCCAGAGAGGGGTGAGGAGCTGCCGTCGTCCCCAGAGCCAGAGAGGGGTGAGGAGCCGCCGTCGCTCCCAGAGCCAGAGAGGGGTGAGGAGCTGCCGTCGCTCCCAGAGCCAGAGAGGGAGGAGGAGCTGCCGTCGCTCCCAGAGCCAGAGAGGGAGGAGGAGCTGCCGTCGCTCCCAGAGCCAGAGAGGGAGGAGGATCTGCCGTCGCTCCCAGAGCCAGAGAGGGAGGAGGATCCTCCGTCGCTCCCAGAGCCAGAGAGGGGTGAGGAGCTGCCGTCGCTCCCAGAGCCAGAGAGGGGTGAGGAGCTGCCGTCGCTCCCAGAGCCAGAGAGGGAGGAGGATCTGCTGTCGCTCCCAGAGCCAGAGAGGGAGGAGGATCTGCTGTCGCTCCCAGAGCCAGAGAGGGAGGAGGATCTGCCGTCGCTCCCAGAGCCAGAGAGGGAGGAGGAGCCTCCGTCGCTCCCAGAGCCAGAGAGGGAGTGAGGAGCCGCCGTCGCTCCCAGAGCCAGAGAGGGGTGAGGAGCCTCCGTCGCTCCCAGAGCCAGAGAGGGAGGAGGAGCCGCCGTCGTCCCAGAGCCAGAGAGGGGTGAGGAGCCGCCGCCGCTCTCAGAGCCCGAGAGGGAGGAGCCGCCGCCGCTGCTCTCAGAGCCCGAGAGGGAGGAGCCACCGCCGCCGCCTCAGAGCCCGAGAGGGAGGAGCCGCCGCCGCCGCTCTCAGAGCCCGAGAGGGCCGGGCCGCCGCCGCCTCCGCCACCAGAGGGAGCCGGGCCGCAGTCGCCGCCTCCGCCACCAGAGGGAGCCGGGCCGCAGTCGCCGCCTCCGCCACCAGAGGGAGCCGGGCCGCCGTCGCCGCCTCCGCCACCAGAGGGAGCCGGTCCGCCGTCGCCGCCTCCGCCACCAGAGGGAGCCGGTCCGCCGTCGCCGCCTCCGCCACCAGAGGGAGCCGGGCCGCCGTCGCCGCCTCCGCCACCAGAGGGAGCCGGGCCGCCGTCGCCGCCTCCGCCACCAGAGGGAGCCGGGCCGCCGTCGCCGCCTCCGCCACCAGAGGGAGCCGGGCCGCCGTCGCCGTGCTACCTTGGAGATTCGGGGCCCCCTCAACCAAAGAAGGCTTGGGGGCTCCGACATCAACCCCGCCCACCACCACCCACCATAACAGCCCACCCAAGGGACATAATTGGACTCTTGGGGGGAGGGGGGTGGGGAGGGTGGGGGGAAGGGGGGAGTTGGCCGATTGCGGCCGGTGTACGTTGTACATGGGGGGAGGTGTGTGGCAGAGCAAAGCTCTGCCCTTTAAATTGGCAGGGATGGGGTTAACTTCCCCTACCTGCCTGGGTTTATTATGTTCAGGTGGCTGGGGTTGATTAGTTGATTAGGTTGATTAACGATCAATCAGCGCCCAGCCACCTGATATAAAAGGAGGCCTCTGCTTCTCATTTGAGAGAGGGAGCTGAGGAAGCAGGTTGGTTTTTTTTTTGGTTGTTTGGAGAGCTTGAATCCAGTGAAGGCATTGCCCAGCCTGGAGATTGTTATTTTTGTAAATTTTGCTTTTTGTCTTTCTTTGTGTTTAAATTGTTTTGTTTTGGCCCTTGTGCCCTTTCATTTTGTGTTTATTTATAATAAAATAGTTATTTTTTTGAACTGCAGTCTGTCTCTGGGCCTCTATCCACTCGTCAGCCTGCCACAGGGCCTCTATCCACTCGCCAGCCTGCCATATTGCCCCTCTGTGGGGAATTGTCCTTGTCAGTAAATGTAATATTTGAACACTTGCGGTAATGTTCTGATTCTCATTGTAACACCCATTTACCAGTGAATAAAGACATCCCACTGAGGCGTCTATCACATGTCTGGCTTCTTCTTGAGTTTTACTGACTTGCCTGCCTCTTTTAATACATTTTAGAGAACATTAGCCTCAGACCCAGGAGACCAGGTTCCATCCTCAGTCATTACCACCAATTTGATTTTTGAATGTGCTTTGCAATACATACCTATGCTTTACTATGTGTTCACCAGACCATGCTGCAGAGCATACAAGTACATTCTGTAAAACAGTCCCCAAAGTATTACAAAAAAGTACTGTTAATGTTACACTTCAGTAAATAAAACAGAGTTACAGATAATAGTGATACACTGTGAGTGATACTGGCTCTTATTAGCGCTTGCAGTTAGAAATCCACCCCCGCTTGTGGTTTCAGAGTACATTGTTTGTGGGAGAGATGTGTATTGATTTATAGGCTGAGCTCACCCCCAGGTTACTGCATAATTATTACTATCTATTTATTTTTATTTTTTTAAATCAATACTGAAAACCCCCTTGATAGTCCATGAGCTGGCTGGTGTGGTCAGTACCCCTGAAGGGGCAAAAATAAACATATGCAGTTTTGTTCTCTGGGTCATATGAAAACAAAATCTGCATGTTAGCATTTACAGTTGAGCAGCTTTTATATGTAATAACAGAATATTCCATTGTGTGTCACCTATATTCATGGGCAAAGGTGAAGATATAGGGGATATAAAAAGTTTTACTGAAGTTTGGAAACTCTTTTTAAACACAAGTATACATGGCTTTAATCTATTAGAGATAATAAATGTTTTCTTTGATTAATTTCAGTGTGGACTGGTCTCCATGGGTATACAAATAAATTCATATTATCCGAATATTTACATGCAGAGTCAACTGACATCCTTTCTCACAAAATAATTCCTTCATAATATTTGTTTTCTCTTCAGGTAGAGTAGTTTAGCCGTAGAAATGAAAGGTGATGGTGAACTTAAAGGTCACAACGGCAGTGGTGGAGGAGGAGGTGTGGAACGACCTTGGCCATCCAAAAGGGCAAGACAAGTTTCATCATGTATTATTCACTGCAGCAGTGGAGTTTCAAGCACTGCTCTCACTTCACCAGGAAACATTGCTTCTTGCAGAACCCTGGTCAAGGCTGCTGAAATAAGAAATGTCACTCCTATTCTTGATATTGCCAAAAGTACTCCAGATGAAATACCAAATATTTGATACCACCAAAAGTGCCGTAGTTTATTCACAATGAAAAGAGATCTTGAGGCAATTGGTGCTGAAGAAGCTGAAGATGACAGTACAAAGAATTCCTTTGCACAGCATTGAACAGTTCCTAGAAAATTGCAATCTTTTTTAGCTCTTTCTACTGGGGTCTATGAACCAATCCATATATTCTGTCAGAAGAAAAGGAAATACCTGAGAAACAAGGACACAAGAGAACCGCTAACACAATGTGTTGAGATGTGCTCAGATGAGGATGGGAGAGGCTGCAACAGAGAAACTGGACAGCAGAATACTTGTCATTGTTTACAGGGAGTTAGTAGCAGCAGACGCTCATTACCATAGATCATGCTATCACGATTACACAAGGAAGACACAAACGCAGTCCATCTAATGATGTTGATATGGAGGCTGATGCTGAGTATGCCAAAACATGCATATGAGAAACTGTACAAATTAATCAAAAATGACATATTTGAGAGTCCTCAAGTTCTAAAGCTGACAGAACTGACAAGCATGCTACTGACATGGATGAAGGATGCTGGGATACACCAAGTTAAAGAGTCAACCAAAATGCATGTTGAGAGAAAACTGAAGGCTCAGTTTCTGTCCAGTCCTGGCAATAAAGAAAGTCTGATCAAGTTACTGTTGAATGAGTAGAAGCAACCCAAGAACAAAGGAAAATTAGTTGGCAAAGAACTATATGTGACTTGCATGGAATCATGCTTTAAAATATCAAAAGATTGATCTGAAGAAATGGAGGATTTGCGATCCACACAAGAGGAAGCAGACACAATGATCCTGCTTCATGCAGCTCATGCAGCCTCATCAGGACACCAGGCAGTGAAGGTTGTGTTTGATGACACATAAGTTCTAGTGCTGTGTCTGGAACCTGAAATCCAATGCCCAATGTACCAAAAAAGTGGAATGCAAGCATGCACCAAGTACATTGACATCAAAAAGGTTGCACAGTCTCTTGGCAAAGATGTCAGCATGGCACTTCTTGACCTTTACATTGTCACAGGATGTGACACAGTAAATGCATTTGCTGGATGTGGAAATGTATCTGCCCTGAAAATTGTCAAGACACATCCAGAATACCAAGAAAGCCTCTAACAACTCGTGTTTAATTGTTGACAACCCTCCAATCACTCACCTGTCTCATATGCAATGCTAAGGCATCAACCAATGATGTAAATGATCTGCATTACACTCTTCCATGCCAAGAAGGGTGAGGTGGAGTCATGGCAGTTGCTCCCCAGTACTGCCACTTTGTACAAACATTGTCTCCATGCCAATTATCAAGCTGGAATCTGGAGACGTTGCCCAGTGAACTGCCCTGATGTTCCTTCTCCACCAATACTGAGCTTGCAATACACAACAATGTGTATAGAACAATAGTGAAAAGGGTTGCAGTCCCACAAATAATAAGCACAGTACTAACACACACAATTAGACACACACACACAATCACAGGTCCAAAGTGAGCTCTCAGGGCTGGTGGTGAAGTACAATATAAATACGTGCTACAGTGGTGAAGTATTGTCCGGATTTATTGCTGGCCTATAGCGACAGCTTGGGAACGTGTTAGACGTCTATAAAGACACAAGCAACAATTATAGACAAGACAAACAAAACAAGCACTCACGATTATTTATTTTGCGCACTGCACGAGTCCTTCCAGGTTAGGTTTCATAACCAAAGTGAAGGAAAAGATTACTAATTCTCCGGCCCCTTTATGCTATTACACATGACCCCTTGGCAAACAATTACAGCTGTTTTTATTGCTTGCAGCTGCTACCTCATTTACCCTCCAGGTCAATATGTTCCTGCAACGGGGTCTCGCCTTCACCCAGGCTGACCGACTTCCCGACCCTGGAAATGAACTGTCAGGCCAGCCCGTTTTGGGACTTTCCTTTTTGGCTATTTTGTGACCTCAAAGGTTGGGAGGGACATTTCCAACCAGAACTGATTATATTTCGATCACACTAGCGTTCTTTGCTGTAGCTTTCCTGTGTATTACTCTGAAGAAACACGCACAGAACCTGAAGCAATGGCCACACAATGGATTTCATTTTGTGGCAATCCACAGTGGTAAATAGAAATTCTGTAAGACTGCACAAGATTGGGCTCCCCACCCACCCTGGTTAAAATACAAGAAGCTTATAGAATGTAGCGATGTAGAGGAGGCACAGTTCTGAAAGTGTATGTAATTGTGTGTAAAGTGTAAATGGCTCTGTCGAGTTCACCCTACTGATGAATGGAAGGAATGCCACTACTTGCAGTTCAGTGTTTGTAGGGAGTTTTCATACTGAAAATATAGCCTGCAAAATAGTCCCACATGGGATACTGTAGACTAGAGAGTCAAAGAAACAGACAGCTACTTGTCATTAGCTTTTCATTTTTGTTTTTTTATTTGCATTTGTGGTAACGCTTTACACCGAGGGTCTCCAATTGTTTTGTCCTTGCTGCGGCAGGGTGAATCCTTGGCTGGAAGGAGTGTGTTGAGGGTTGACAGGGATACGGTTAATGTCTGTCCCTGCCAGAGAAATGTGGGGGTGTGGCTGTGTTCACACAGCCACCGGTCTAATTAATTTTGTTAAATATAATTGATGTCACCTGCCTGAAGCAGGCAGCTATTTAAACAGAACCAAAAGGTTTGTTCAGGGCAGTCTGTGTGCAAGAAGAGGCTGTCAGTCAGAGTAAGATACTGTGTAACCCTTTGTGTGTCATAAGGGTTCTGCAGTCGGTAAATGGCTTAGCTATTCGTTACAGTTAGAACTGGAAGTGAAACAGTATAGTGTAGTACTCCATATGGGGGTTAGGTTTTGGAAGTGAAATAGTATAGTGTAGTACTCATGTGGGAGTTAGGTTTTGTTTTGGTTTTGTCGTTTTTATCTTTATTTTTGTAAATAATAAAATATGCACGAAAGTGTTTAAAAATTATCATTCTTGTCTCTGGATCTGTTTCACTGTGAAATCCTTCACATTACATAGTCGTTACTTAGTAAATACCAGTGTACTTACACATAATTACAATGTTATTATGCATAGTTACAATGTATTTAATGCATAATTGCATGATATAACCCTAACCCTATTCCTAACCCTTTTCTGATACAATCGTGTATGTACATATATCATGCCAAAAAATGTACTTTGTAACTATGCATAATAACATTGTCATTAAAATGTGTAAGTACACGTGTATTTACTGTGTAACTGCTATGCAAATACACAGTAATTAGAGACACTGCAGAGCGTTACCCCATCCAGTACTCACTGACATTTCATGTGCTGTAGGTCTGGTTAAATCAGAAATGTGCAGCTATGCTTCATACTGGAGGTGCTTGAGCAGGTCGTTCTCATTAAATTGGGGAGGTGCATATATAGTAATAGATTGGTGGTCAGGGATAGTGTAAGTGAGTGTTTATATGCTTCATTTCCTATCAATGTGTTTTTATGACGTATCAACAGCTTAAATGCATTGCTATTAAAAGAACTGTATCAGCTTGTTCTTTCAAAGTGATTGTATAAATCTTACCTGTAGTGCACTTCCATTCATTACAAAGGTATCAAATGTCCTGTTTTGAAAGAAACTCTGATTTTTATTTTAAAGCATGATGTTTGGTTCCTCACTTGGTTAGAGAAATCTGTTTGCAGCTATGCTATCAGATCATGTCGCACTTCCTCTGTCATTTCACCTGGACAGTGAAACTGTCCAAACCCCATCAATGGCTTCTATCTTATCATTAACCAGCCAGTTGATTCTCATGTTCACTGACATGCTTTCAGCCATGAACATGTTTTGATCTGGGGGATACTCTTGATGTGAAATGGCCCAGGTGCAGGTGTAGCAGTCATACAAACGAAAAACTTTCTTTAACCTCGTGCAGTACTAGATTTCAATGGCAGTGCAACGCAGGTATGATCTGTGGAATTGCTTTGTTGGCTACAATGATTGCAAGGCTTTAAGGACCTCTTTTTGTGCCTTGATGATACTACAGCAGGATTAATACAGAGCTGATGTTGTCTTCTATAAAGCAAAGACTCAGGTGCACTTTAGCTTTACAGCCCACCAGCTAGGAAGAAGTTATTTACGCAGCTGGTTCAATCCCAGATTCACATATTTGCATATATCTTCACAGTACTTTGTAGAATTGTTTTTCCTATGCAAATCTGTTAGTTTTGAATACCAAAGATAAAAGGAAAACATTTCACAGAGATTTGTTTCCTCATTTTCAAACCTAATTTGTCATGTCATATTTTTCATTCTGGTTTGTTGCTTTATGGCTTACCATCCCTTTTAAAATGATTTTCGTTGAATGTGCTATAACAAACACAGTGGCATTGCTAGGAAACTGGTGTATGGTATAAACAAACAAGCAACAATTCCCCCTCTGGTATAAATATCCATGTATAAAAAGTTCTGGATGGAGCTAAATAGTAGAGGAAATTTGCTGAAAAATGTCCTGAAAACGGCACTTAACCTCAAAACAGTTCCGATTATTAAAAACAGCCTTTTACCTGCTATATTATTTTTTGCTTGTGTCAGGGGTTATCGTCAATACTGGGAAGTATGAATTTATGAATAGTCTTGACTTCCAGGTGACCACCGGACCTTCCCCAATGAGTGCACAGGAAACACCACCGCAGGCAAGTACTATTAACACACAGGTAAATATATCAGGCAAATTTCACAGATATACAAGGAAGCACTAATAGTACTAAATCCTAACTAAAACCCTAAAAACCTAAAAAGCAAGTCCTTATCTCTATCTGTCACACTCCTCTTCAACAGGTATGTATGGAAAAAATGATATTACGATATCACCTGGGCCCTTGGAGGCCTCAGGATCCAATACTGTAAACAGTTTGCTGTATGCTATGTCCTGTTTATATATCGCTGTTATGGAGATGGTAATTAAAAGAATGACCACGGCCTGCTTGATCTCCTCCAGACCCTGGTATAAACAGTCACAGACACAATGTCTTCTGCCGCCTTCGCACCCTCACCAGGCTGTAGTTCCTGTAGAAAAGAGGACATGAACAGCACTTATTCCTTCACCCAGCAGCACTCTATCTGGTTCCAAACACACCCTGCTTTCGGCACCCCTGTTCTACGAATTGCCTTCCGACACAGTCACTGGTACTTATTGTAAAGTAGGACCTCGCAGTTCTGGTGTGTGTTGTGCTGCTGGTATTCAATCTCCTGGGTCGTGCTGTTCACTCCTCTACAGCAGCGATGTCAACAGTGCGAGTGCCTTTTAAACAGAGCCAAAACACATAGGTCATTAATATATCCACGTCCCTCACAAGTGGCAGTGCGTGAGTACTTAAGTCTTTTGTACACTCGTGTACTTAGCTGATACTTGGAGGTCATGCAATCACACTTTTAAATGCAGTCTAACAATAATCAGCATTCAATAATTTCTACATGAAGCGCTATGATATTAACTTATCTTGTACTTAAATATCCATAATACTTCCCTTTGTATTTTACTTAAGAGATCCTCCCTCAGCTCTGAAGCCTTACTCCAGACTGGAGCTCTCTGCAACTCAGTCTCTCTGTGTGTGTTGTTGTCTTGCTGTTTCTGCTCCCCAAAATGACCAACTTCCTGTCCGTTCGGCCTCCAGGCACCACCAGCAACCCGCGCTCCTCCTCTGGTCAGTTTTACTTCCCCTTTTATAGGGCTGTCACTGATGGTACTGGGTGTCTCTGTTGAATGCACCTGTGGCTGATTGTGGATGCTTGGAGCAATGGGGACTTATCACAACCCCTTCACCGTGCATTAAAAGAAAATAACAACTAATACAAACTCAATTAAATAATAATACTAAATCAAATTTCCACCATAAGTGGGTAAACACTGCAAACAATACAGAAAATATCCATACATAAACAATAAAAATCTCAAAGCAGACACTGAAAAATATGCAAAGTTAATTATGTGACATAAAACAATTATCAATAAAGTGCAACAGAAAAACAAAACACCCAAAACACTACAGTGATAGTCACCTGTGACACTTGCTGAAGGAAGTCTGTGCATACGAGGCAACAATTCTAGTAGTTTTCAGAAAATGGCTTGAAAGTGTTTAAAATCTAGATTTCTTTTCAGAAAAATAAGACTTTTATATACATGCAGTTATTTTGCTCCTTCACTTTCCTCTATGCGTAGCATGCTGATTATTGACAGAAAGGCGTGGGTTTCATTAATTAAAGTTTCACTTCTGATTCATTTACTTGGGAGAAAACCACCGCAGGAAGAGGGTTAGGTTTATTATGACCCCAAAAACTGGTATCCTAGCAACAGCACTGAACAAACATATTTATTAAAACCAAAAGCATATACATTAAATCAATTATCTTCTTGTAACCGCAGGCTTGTTATTCTTAATGTGTTTGATGGTTTGAAAGACTACATTACCTGCACATACTTGCAATGAATAAATCACTGACATAATTAGTTGCTTATTTACCTGGCTATTTGTACACATTCAAGACTGATACTTGGTAAGATGATTACATTTACCCACGTGTATCATTTTCTACTTTAATTGTTATATTTTAATTATATTTTAATTTGTAATTATGTTTTTGCTCAGTTAAATATAAAAAATCATAAGTGTACACATACACTGCTCTACACATAACACAATACACGCCTTGGATAAAGGTGTCTGCCAAATAAATAGATACAAATAAATATACATACTGTATATAATGTGTTGAAGATTACACATACTATAATAAGCTGTGTGCTAATATAGCAGAACATTTTACAGTATACTGCATACTGTATAATACTGTGTGAATTTATTTTTGCAATCACTTAACAATCCCATAAAGATCTTGCGACATGTATTTAATTTCTGTTTTAAGGTAGCACACGGTTTAAGAAGTGAACTTAAGGTTGCTGTAAATGTATTGTTTATAATTAATGAATATGATTTGCTGAGTGCAATGACACTTTAAAATGATCAAGAAAACGAGGCAGTGCAGTACTGCTTATTGGACCAAGTCAATGAAACACACTCGCACTTTGAGGTCAAACCTTTAGGGGGCATTAGCTGAAGCAAGGCATCGTATTTGTTTTTCGTTGATCCAATAAAACACATTGTACTGCCCATCATGACTTGATTTGATGAAAATGTCAAGTTGTTTTTTATCATACCTGTCAAGCCTTTAAAGAGCAATGGTCTCAAACTTCAAAGCCTTACACATTCCTCATCTGCATGCTCTCTGTTCTGCGGACATCTGATCAGCCGAGACAGACAGGTGATGAGAACCCTGTGCCCTCAGAGGACCAACAGCCCCCAGTGATAGTCTTGGGAACATCGGGACAGAGTGCTAAGTTGCAGTGTTTTAAAGTTGTGTTTACACTGCTGCTTCTCGGTTTCTCATTGTAGTGACCCCATTATATGTTCAACCCTCTTCCCTGTTCTGAATTTGAAGAAACCATAAGCTTAATCACAAGCAGACCACAGCATTACCAGCAATTAGCAATTAGTTTGGAGCAAATATTGCCTGTCCTGTTACAATATTCTGATATGACACCATGGTACTGGAATGGGTGCGCATTGGTTCATAGCACTTTAGTGACAATCTACAAGGAGCTACCTTTTGTCTACACTTGCTCCTTACCACATAATTATTGCATTAATTGCCTGTTTGTGGTGGTGTAATTAAGAGATTGTGCCAAGTAAAATGGTTTACCTTCGTAAGTAATCATTAGAATTTGATAACTAAGGAAACACACAACTTTTTAAATAAGACGATTGTGTGAATAATAATAATAAAAAATCAATTAACAAAAGCCAAGGTGTGTGCATAGAATGGGTGAGGTAAGCATCACCACACTGGTGGTCTCAGAGATACACAGGCTGTGCTGTCCGCTGAGCTTGTGAGGCAGGCATACACTTTGTTAAACAGAGGCTCCAGACACTAAAGGGAAGTGCACGACAGGACCTTTCTGGCATACACTATACTGTAACAGCTGAAATTTGAGATGACCTGGAGCAGAATCTCTTTCTTCTTGGCCAATGGCTATTTGTTAATAAATGTTGAAATGTGAAATGTGTCAGTTTCCTATTGGAATTACCAAGCAATGGAGCCAAAATTAGGGCCTAAAATGAGACCATAATCCAATTATATGGAGAAGTGTAATGAGTTACAAACATGTTGATACGTTTGGACAGAAGTGGAATCTGTCAGGCTGATAGATACCTTCATCTGGTAACAGCAGTCATAGACACGAATTCCATGTGGAGACATATATTCCATGTGGAGACATATATTCCATGTGGAGATGGATATATTCCATGTGGAGATAGATATATTCCATGTGGAGATGAATATATTCCATGTGGAGATGGATATATTCCTATGTGGAGATAGATATATTCCATGTGGAGATGGATATATTCCATGCGGATCGGGTATATTCTATGTGGAGATGTATATATTCCATGTGGATCGGGGATATTCTTTGTGGAGATGTATATATTCCATGCGGATCGGGTATATTCTATGTGGAGATGGATATATTCTTTGCGGATCGGGTATATTCTATGTGGAGATGGATATATTCTTTGCGGATCGGGTATATTCTATGTGGAGATGGATATATTCTTTGCGAATCGGGTATATTCTATGTGGAGATGGATATATTCTTTGCGGATCGGGTATATTCTATGTGGAGATGGATATATTCTTTGCGGATCGGGTATATTCTATGTGGAGATGGATATATTCTTTGCGGATCGGGTATATTCTATGTGGAGATGGATATATTCTTTGCGGATCGGGTATATTCTATGTGGAGATGGATATATTCTTTGCGGATCGGGTATATTCTATGTGGAGATGGATATATTCTTTGCGGATCGGGTATATTCTATGTGGAGATGGATATATTCTTTGCGGATCGGGTATATTCTAAGTCTCATAGGGTGGGAGGGGCTTTTCTGTTGAAGAGATACAAATGTTCAAATTTATTTATTTTTTTTCCATGTCTGGGGAAAAGGGTTTTGAAGCATCTGGTTTTGATCGTTGAGGTGTGTCTAGTTTTCATATAATCACAGTTGTGTGACATTATGCATTCTCCAGCAGGGTATCTCATTGATGCCGATCTTTCTGCTGAGAATAGTTTTTCATTGTTTTTCCAGTTGGTATAAGCTAGTTATTTATTGGTTTTCAGGTAAGCCACTAATCAGTGGGGTCCTTTATTTTAATAGCTCCAGTTTCAATAAGTGACCTCTCCCTTTCACCACCTTTGATTTATGATTTCAGTGCAAAAACATATTACTTCAGATTTGTAATAGGACAAAGAACAGATATGTTCCTACCTTCTGAGTGTTTAGTACAGAGAAAAAAAAAACAACTCACATTTACAATTATGAATGTGTTGTTTTTTTTTTTTAACATGGTTTCCAATTTACCTTGTGCTTATTTTAAATATATGGTAAGCATAGGAAAGTCTCCTTGACACAGGTTTGTGTAGATTGACTCATAAATGCAGTATTTTTGTAGGATAAGTCTGCAAAAAAAAAAAATACAGGCAGAGATAACCTTTGACTGCTACTACTTCCATGATATAACCCTAACCCTATGTTAAGTACATTGTAACTCTGCACAATAGCATTGTAATTATGTGTAAGTACACATATATTTACTAACTAACTACTATGTAAATACACAGTAATTAGAGCCACTTCATGTAAAGTGTTGCCTAGTTTGATATACTTAGTTCCTGGACAAACATCCAGAAATCTTAGCTGTATAAATACATTAAGAATTGATGACACCACCCTACCTCAGAGGAACATCTCTTTGTAATGTCATCAGCCTTTCTACGCTTGTATCATATCTGCCCCAGAAGCAGAACTGGAGACACATCTGCCTGTGAGACACAATTTGATCTACCAAAAATCTAAGTATTAGCAATATCTCTGTACAGTATCTATCCACTCAGGCCATCAATAACTCACAGCAGCGCCCCATGTCTTTTTCTCTAGTCTTGTTTCCCCAGTAATTTGCTGTTAGGTTGGCTTCCCTGTCTCAGGTGATCCTTAGCTCCAGATGACATGTTCTGCCATAATTGACATCTTATTCTGTCAACAGCTAATGTGGGCAAGTGCTGTCTTCTGTGCTGCGTTTGAGAGGACGAGGGTTCTTTAATCCAAGGTTTCCCAATCCTGGTCCTGGGGGACTCCTGTGACTGCTGGTTTTCACACCAACTGAGTTCTCAATTACTTAATCAAACCCTTCACTGAAATAATATGCTTAATTAGACCTTTTTAATTGTTTTCAGCTCCTAAAAAGTTGCAGATTTCAAGTTATTTATACAATTATATAGTTATCTTGAAGTCTCCAACTGTTTAAAAGCTGAAAACAATTAAAAAGGTCTAATTAAGCTAATGAATAGTTCAATTAAGGATTCAATTCAGTAATTGAGAATCAGCAGTCACAGGGGTCCCCCAAGACCAGGATTGGGAAACTCTGCTTTAATCAATGTGACAGGTTCATGCTAGGAGAGCTCCTATACAGCTGGAACATTTAGATACAACATTGCTTTGCTCAGCCTAAATACAAAAGGCCTTGCATAATGCATAGAGGTCTGTGTCACACAATTGATGTGGGAGGAATCCACCATAATGCCAACATTTAGGGAAGTGGATCTTAGTCTTTCTAAATTGATTATGTACAGTACTACAGGATGTGCAGTATGAAGCATATTGTTTAAAAATAAAAAAAATTAATTGATAATCACAAGCAATCGAGAAGCAGTGTGTGTGATGTCTTCCAGGTGAATCACAAGCCAAAAAAGTACATGACATTTATTAGAAGAGGAATAAGGAAGTTATCCTATTAAATCAATTCCACGGTTTCTTTAAGCAAATGAGGACAAGAATGACCCTTCTGTAAGACCAGTACAATGCAATCCAGTCCTATTCTTCTTTTAGGATCCGTTCACGACCACAAAGGCACCAATCCGAATGAAATCAACGTTTATTTTAAATTGTATTACTATATGCCACAACTACTGAAAGTGTACCCCCACTTTTCATACCCAGGTTATGCCACTGTATGATATAATGAACATGCATGTTGCATTAGAAGGTTGACACAGTTTTTTCTTGTATTGAATATGAAAGTATTCTCAATGCATTGATTATTGTTGCTTATTATCTGAGTGATATTCGACTGGGGGATTGAGTTTGCACCTGTACTAAATGTGCTGTGCTGTGCAGTATTACACAGCAAGTTTACATGCATTTTAAATTGATTAGAATGCAGAATTCATATAAACGGAATATTCCAAACATGAGTATGTAGCATAGTGGAGGAATTCTCCCAAGAGACATTCGCACCGAACTGAGGTTTGTGTTAAACTTCAACAGAGCACCTCGAGGAAGATAATAATTAGAAAACATGATGCTTTGGGTGCGCAAACACCCCAGGTGTCCTTTTGAAGGTTAAGTAAACCATTTGATTTGAATCCCTATCTAGTCTGCTCTGCCTGTTCTCAATCCAATTAAATCAATTGTAATAAATTGGAGGGTACAGGATGTGTGATGAACTCGAGTTGCATTTAACAAGCCATCGATCATGGAAGTTTGAAATATTTGTAAAGTTTTGGCAGTGTTGTATCGATAAGGAGACTTTAATATGGCCCAGGTGATAGAGGTGTTACCAGGTTAAGGAAGTCTGAACCTATGAAATGTGTTATGCAGATGTTCGTAATAAAACAGGATGCTGATAAGGACATTGATACTGACATTTATTGAACAGCTGCCACACTCAGATACACACTTACACCATATTAAAACATAAATTGCCTCTCAATACGTAGAGTATTCGACTGGTCTGATATCACATGACATAAATCAGACAAAATGACAAAAATCACAAGCAGCTGACATGAAACAAAGTGTTATTGCTTTGCATTACCATAAATCTGTTCACCCCACAGCCTCTTAGGGTAGATGCTTCCTGTCATTCTTGTGTATGTTCTGTTGGAACAGTATGCTGTGCTGTTTCATGATGATGTCTATTTCAAACCTAAACAGCACTGCCCTTAAGCTACTAGAATTGCTCTCTTTCAACAGACCTTTTTTCGTTATAAAGGGGTCAATAAGCCCAGCACTGTTTGGGTTATTATAATAGAAACAACTGCACTTTAATAATTTGTTTAAAATGGCATGACTAGAGAGATCAATCTCATTGGCTAATAAGCTTTCCAACCTATGCAGATATTTCACCAAAGCACAGAATGTTTAGAACCGCTCTGCCTGATTCGCTTGACCAGAAATTCCTTTTGGGTGGCGCAGGGTAGGGTAGCGGTGCAAGAACACACTCCAGATGTTTAGATATGGTTCAAATCAAGAACTGTAATACTGTGGGGCGTTTGGGAGTTTTTCATGGAATGCCCCCGTTATAGAATGACGAGTTTAATGAAAGCGACATTTCATAAACACAGTGAGCTTGTTCTTCCATAGCTTAAACACTCGATTTGAAAACCAATTATTCAGTTCATATATATAGTAACAGATTACTGCTTCCACTGAGACATGGAATGCATGCAGTTGTTCAAAGCTGAGTAAAATGTATCTGTGCTGGTGTGTCCTAAGCCTATCATTAACTAGAAATGCATCACCGGGAGCCCCAGTTAATATATCATTGAAAGAGGTAATAATAAATGCTCTGTGCCATTCTGAAGGTGCAAGGAACAAAAGGGTCTTTTTAGTCAAAGCTACTCACATAAAAGGGCTGTGTTTTGTGAACTTTTATACAGGAAATACAAACAACAACTGGGGCCTTTGGTTAAATAAACAAAACATTTGGACAAAGACAATTTTTTATATGCCTGTAGATATTATATTCATTTAGCAGTTGTAGGCAGCAATTACTGTCCAATTAATTGGAATAACACCTGCTTTGTGGGGACCAGGTTGCAAAGTACTTTTAATTATTTAACTCTTATTTAATTAATTTAACTCTTAATTATTCTCCAGAGGTCTACCATGAAGCTTGGGTTGAAATGTCCTTCTCTGATGAAAGAGCTGACAGTGCTCTATAATGAAGCAGTAACTTGGGTACTGGTTAAGTGTACAAGGCAATGAACTGACACCCGAGGGGATAAAGGCACAGTGTAATGCAAAACGAGTATGTTCCTCTATTAGCCTATCCAAACACACTGTCAAAGCCCTCAAATATAGATTTGTTGAATAATTAAAATGCTGCTTGACTGTTTTACAAGTGAGTTATGTGTTAACCTCCATACTTTAAATACTAGCCAGGAAGCAGGAAGCACAGATACAGGTTGTGAATTCCCCATTATTGACTCGGACAGGTTGTAACACTGTGGAAACACGACATTTACAAACGGGAATGCCTGTGGGGTTGATTAAGTGTGGTGTAGCACGAACAAACATGAAAGGCAGCAATGGAAACATTCCTTTCACTGCAGGTAAAGCAAAGAACATTGCCAAACATTATCAAAGTTATTTATGGATTTTTATATGGAAAAGAAAATATGTATTTATTTTTATTTTTTTAAACAGTTGGTCAAAAACTAAATCAAGCTTCAACTCGCTGTTGACAGCTTTCTCCCGTTATTTCACAGCTTCATGATCATTTCAATCCTCAGGAGGTCCCTGTGCTGTGCATCGTGAAGCCACTCCATCATCTAGCCCATTAGGATCAGAGATGAGGACTGTGGTGACCAATTAAACGGGCCCCTGTGGCTGATCCATCTGTCTGGAGAGCTTTTGTCCCTCTGGAGAAAAAGCAGGGCTGTTTGAGCTGTCTTTCTACAAGGTCCAGTGCTTGCAGCTCTGTGATGGCAGAAGCAATAACACAGAGAAAGCTGGCTGAACACAATAGTGAGAACACATCCAGAAAGAATACCTGAACAAACAGGAACTCAAATACCAACAGAGCATTTCCGGAAGACACCAGGAAGTGTGGAATGTGTCACTGCAGAACCTTAGAACAGTTTCAAAAAGACAGGAGGCCATTCAGCCCAGCTCTGGTCTTCTGGGTACCTAGTAAGTGGTTGAATTTCATCTAATTGGTTGTTAAAGTACCACTATTATCCACATTACTAGGTCAGCCATTTCATACACTCATCACTCTGTTCATACTTAACAGTTACCTTCATCAAATATTACATTTCTGTCATCAGTTTGAGTATGACATGGTGCGTACTTACAATGTGACACTGTTCAGCTCTCATGCAATTGGAATAATCTTGTAGAGAAGGTGCCTAGTATGTTTATCGTAAGTGCTGCATTACCTCAGCAGATGAGTCAGGGCAGCAGCATTGTCACTTCTGGCATGAGTGTTCTGAGCATGCATTTTGATGTTGGTCACTCACCTCAGAAGAGTCCAGTGAGATTATAAGCCAGTGGGTGTGCATGGGGAAATTCCAGTCAGATCAAAGCCAGTTTTTGATAGAATGGGCAACATTTCTGAAATGACCCAGGGTTCATCTATTCACTGATTTTATAAATCCAGAGCCTCTATACATAAAACAAGCTTCTATGCCTTTGTCAGTGTGAAGCTAAATGAAGTGCCCTTGCTTAGCCACTCAGAAAGGAAAGCGCTCTGTGCTTCTTTGTGCCCCTCTGCTCTTGTTTTCTTTTGAACGCACAAGTCAAAGGTCCCGATGTTATCATCATTAAAATATTCCAGTTTATTTTTCTTACCCCAGCAATGTCTTGGGCAGATACAATCAGCCCATTTCCTTCTCAGAATTACCTGTGCCTGTTTTGTTAGATTGTTTTTTTAATTGGCTTCAGAAAAATGTGAATAGATTAATGGAATATGTGAAGCCCTAGGAATGTAGATAAAGAACAATTAAAGTGTGATTACAAGAGTGTGATTTCATTAAAAACATTCAAAATAGTTTAAATTTCATTTTTTAAGCTTCTTTGTTTGCTTTTTTAAAGCGCTTATCCAATTGTAGTGAAACTTGGTATTCCCATACAGTCAATCAGTCATTGTAATATAATTCACCATGATACAAACACCTCATTTTCTTAACAAACGCCACCTGTTTTTAAATCATTTCCTATTCTATACTTTTCTGTACATACTGTTGATTTGCGTCATGGCCTTCATTCGGATCCCTCCTCATTTCAACACATAGCCTTGTTGGGGATGTATGTTACTGTCCTTTTATATGGATACCGTGCAAACCCACTGAGATACAGTACCCAAGATAACAGACAAACAAGGTTCACAGGCTTCTGATGCCAAATTTCTGAGACAAAGATAACATTATTAAAAAGGGATGTCTCCTGCTTCTCAAGAGGGCCAGATAGAAAACCCTGCTTGATTCTTCATAGTCATCAAACATTAATAAATGGGTATCATATAAGCATTAAATATAGACTCCGTATGTCTATCAGTGTGAACATGAAGTATTGTAGTGCACAGGCATTCACAAGGCTTAAAAATATATAAATCTAACTGATCAACCCCAGTGAAATTGACCTTTTTAAAATATACAGTGTGAAAAAACAGTTGCCTGTCAGCTTATTAATGTTTGAGGTCTTTGTGTGCAGACTTGATAGGCACTCACAATCTTAAAAAAAAAAACAGAAACTATGACTAACTGCTGCAGAATGTTTTTTTTTCTTTTTGTATAGTCTTTCTTTTACTTTATCTTATCTGTGCCTCATAGCCAGGGACATAAAGTAGCCGTAGAAAAGAGTATCTGTCCACTCTGAGCAGACTCACAGTTGCCTCTGCAGACAAAGGGAGCTGTGTGTGTGTGGGAAAGGGGTCTCTTATCATTAGCAGCCCTGCAGCTGTTCATCAGTACAATCGGCAGCAAAGTCCTGCAGTCAGGTGAAGCTGGAAAAAGTCTTCTTTAATCACTGTTTTACCCCTTTTTATCTTTATCAAGAACCTCCAGAGAGCTGATTAGCAACCCTCAATGACACTTTCCATAGTCTGCCTATTAACCTGCAGTTAAGGCCCCTGGGTTCAGGATAATAAAGCAGCTCATACAGCCATTGTTTTCTTTATTATCAGCACTGCCTTTATGATACAATGCCATCATGGGCAACTACATGGGGGTGGGGGGAATGTTTCACAAAACAACAAACCAAAAGACATCCCCTTCAAATGCATGGAAACACACCACCCTTACACACACTGACATCCACACACATTTCATCCATTTGCCAACCGGGCACAGCTCTGCATGGTTTCTGACAGAATACAATACCAGAATCCATGGGGTATGTTTTCATGACTGATTTTTGCTTGAGAGACCAGAATTCATAGCTGTGTTCATTGGTATTTATTTACTGATCAAATTGTGTAGCAAGGACAAAAAGTGCTTGAAACAAAGGGCTCATTTACAGGAGTGTCCAGACTCTTGCCTCAGTCATCTAGTCAAACATTCTCAGCACTATTCATTAAATTATATCAAACACATGAATAGGATGGTGTCACATTCACACACAAAACTCATTTTAAATAAATCAGCACACTTTAACAAGCATAACTAGAAGTGACTGAAGTGTTCCAATGAGATAATATTCTAACATCTTAATGCAACTTGTTCCATGAAACTGAAAGCAAACATGAAAAACTTATTTTTGCCCTGAGGCATTGTACCTCTTGAAAAGCAAAGCACACATTGTAACCCTGTTCTTAAAGTCTTTATAATGTTCCACAGTCAATATACATCTGACGATACACCCAATGCAAGTAAATTACCAGACTGTTTCATTATTTTATCAAATTGTTTTAAATTTTAGGAGCGGTCTATCTCATTATTGAGGATTTGTGCTTTTGTTTTGTTATGGGTTGGCAGGAACAGGGTTGAAATCCCCTTTCCTTGCATGAAAGTTCCTCCATTACTGCCATGTGAGAATGCAGCTGGAACAGTGGAAAACTCATGGGTTGGTTGGTTGGCCAATTTGCCAAATCATTGATTCAATTTAAATGTTGGTGGGGGGCCACCTGCATTTGCAGCAGGATATGAAAACGCTGCGGAATGACAGCCGTGGCAGCAGGATATGAAAACGCTGCGGAATGCGGAGCAGGATGACAGACAGTCGTGGCAGCAGGATATGAAAACCGTGGCAGCAGGATATGAAAACGCTGCGGAATGACAGCCGTGGCAGCAGGATATGAAAACGCTGCGGAATGACAGCCGTGGCAGCAGGATATGAAAACGCTGCGGAATGACAGCCGTGGCAGCAGGATATGAAAACGCTGCGGAGACAGCCGTGGCAGCAGGATATGAAAACGCTGCGGAATGACAGCGTGGCAGCAGGGATATGAAAACGCTGCGGAATGACAGCCGTGGCAGCAGGATATGAAAACGCTGCGGAATGACAGCCGTGGCAGCAGGATATGAAAACGCTGCGGAATGACAGCCGTGGCAGCAGGATATGAAAACGCTGCGGAATGACAGCCGTGGCAGCAGGATATGAAAACGCTGCGGAATGACAGCAGCAGGATATGAAAACGCTGCGGAATGACAGCCGTGGCAGCAGGATATGAAAACGCTGCGGAATGACAGCCGTGGCAGCAGGATATGAAAACGCTGCGGAATGACAGCCGTGGCAGCAGGATATGAAAACGCTGCGGAATGACAGTCGTGGCTGCGGAGTAGGATATGAAAACGCTGCGGAATGACAGTCGTGGCAGCAGGATATGAAAACGCTGCGGAATGACAGTCGTGGCAGTAGGATATGAAAACGCTGCGGAATGACAGTCGTGGCAGTAGGCTGTAGTGAGCTGTTGCAGCAGTTGAGAAAAGTACTTTGTGCTGAGGGTAGTGCTCTTGTCAGAGAACCTGATTTTATCAGTGTCTATGTCAGGGGTTGCTGTGTCTTCCCATCAAGCTAATTAATACAGTTTGTAATACGACCAGTGTTATACTGGTACCTCCTTGAAATGAATCATAAAGTACTTCGATTTTTGGATTATCCTGCCAAATTAATTTTCTTACCAGACTGTCACACTGTTTTAACCCCTTTTTATCTGCACATGGTCAGTGTAATATCTACCTTGGGCTATACATATTTCATTTACAGTACATGAGGCAGAATGAAGACTAAATAAATCCCTATTGTTTGAAAGTAATTATTTCCATTAAGTGATCAACTGGTACTGCGTTCGTTCTTCCTTGATAACAGCACGGATCTTTCACCACCAGGTTGAAATCTAATTCAACACCAACAACCCTTTAGTCAGAATCGGTCTAAAAGAGGAGAAAACACTACCAGTGGTCTAAATCTTGAGGCAAATGGAAATATATATATATATATATATATATATATATATATATAATATATATATATATATTATAATATATATATATATATATATAGATAATATATTATAAAATCTATATCTATTCTCAAGACTTGATTGATCGGGTGGTGAAAAAGTCACTTTATATGCCATGGACAACTCTGTTCTTCTTCAGAGGAGTTCAGGAATTTACAGGTTACCAAGGTGCCATTGTTGTTTGTCAGCCTGACAAGTGTTCACAGAGGTTAGTGCCACTTAAAGAGAGGACCCGAGGCTGAGCTCTTGGGAACACCATCGTGAAAATCAGATCAGCCCATCTCGTACAATGAAAGTGAGGCTGCCACTTAGTGCAACTACCACATTCACTTACGCCTGGGGACAAAGAGCGAAGCACTCCAGATGCACTAAATAACTGACCCGAACAAGTATGTATGCCCTTTGTCTGAATAATGTGAAAATATTGCCTCATAAGACCTTAGTCGGAATTAGATGTTACAACTCTGTAAAAAAGTCATGGTTGTTGGTGCACTCTATTTGTGTGGTGTTGGTGGCTCATTTGACAGCACATTCACCTCTGAGCCAGAAGGCCTCAAGATCAAGACAGATCATCGAGGATATGAAATCCATCACAGAATGGTGTATGGTGGTGCTGTTCTGTTGGGTGTTGTACTATTAATGATGTGCGCGATGAGGATCTCATTCTTATGCAGTCCATTCCAGGGAACTTTTCAAAAGGAAAGCAGTGGCCATGACCCGAGAGACCTGGCCTTAGTGTTACCCGGATGCTTCACCTTAACATGGGAGAGATGCTTTGATTTTCACAGGGCCATCCTGCAAAATTACATGTAACCTCTCGTAACCTGCAGAGGCTGGCTAGCTGTTAACCCCAAATTAATTTTCTTTATAAAATGTGCAAAGAAAATCATTTTTGGAAACACTTTATAACTGGACACTTGTAGGCAAAATTTCCATCTTATAGACCCTTGCCTGTAGCAAACCATTATGCATTGTTTAATTTTAACCTGAAAAATCAATATGAATCAATAATATTACAGATACTTTAATTATTCAGCTATCCCTGTTAATTATTTCTCTGTTAATATAAAGCACAATTGTAACATATAACTAATTGAATCTATCTTATAATACTGTGAATCTGATCACAAAATAGCTTCGTGGGGTGAAAGAATTCAGTGCATACAAATCTGTTTTGGATCAGGGGGCTGCTATAAAGGAGTACAACAACATCATTATAATAATAATAATAATAATAATAATAATAATAATAATAATAATAATAATAAACATAAAAAACCCAAAAAACAACTTTGCACAGTGGAGCTTTAAGAGAGTAGCTCATACCCAAACAGCAATGAACAGTGCTAACCCTAGCCTCCATATGGACTCTGATTATCAAATTCAGACTAACGAACATCATGAAATACAGAGTAACATTGTTTAATCTAATTAGTAATAAGGTACCTTACTGGTCATGGTTTCTTTGCGCTCTGGTTGTTTTTATGTGTGAGTTCTTTAACGTTGCACTGACTTCCTCTCCCTGTAGTCTGCAGACTGAAAGCACAAGTTATTTCCAGCCAGTGAAGGATCTCTGGACATCCAGCTTGTTATCCTAACTAGTTAAGGTAGGGCTAAGGAACGGGTTTAAAAATAACTAACAGATTTTTTTTGTTGTTTTCTCACTATTTATTATTTAAGATTTATAAAGTAAATTACTAACAACTAATTAAGATTATGTCATTTTATATGTATTCTGAGACAAAAAAAAAGATAAAAGGTCAAACTTCAGGGTAATGTATTTTAACAAGACCAATATCTATTTACATATTTGTTCTTAACCAATTTTTTGTCTGAAAAAAAAATGACTGTATGTACATTGTATTTTGTTTTGTGAACTCTCTCTCTTTCATAGTCTAGCTCAGTCTGTCCAGAGATGCAAAACATGAGTAAGAATCCTTTTAAATGAATTAAATAGCTGCAGTTTTTAGATCTGCCACCATGAAAATCAGTTGATTGTGAGAGTGTGTTGAGCGGTGGAGGGTGTGTATATGGGGCTTGTGGACATTTTACAACAAATAGTTTATGTAGTAAAGGTTCTCCAGCAAGTTCCTGAGCTATTCTCATTGTCAGTCTCTGTCAATGGAAGAATGTTTCAGTCAAAATAACCTTGGGGAACAAAAGACCATTATCTATGTCTCATTTATGATTAACTTCAGCCAGATGAGACTAGAGTCAGCTTTTCAGAGGTTGTATGTAATTCCTAGAAAAGGATTTACAAAAAAGTTCATAGTCCTAATAATTATCAATGATCTGTTTAGGGTCCTCATTCATCAGACATTTTCAAAAGAAGAACAATGTAATAGTGTATTATAACAGTGGGAAGTGTACCTGTGTAGGTCATCACTGAATAATAATGAGGCAGACACAGAGAATCAGTGTTGACACGCCGCACAAGAGTGCAGATTTAATAACACACAAAGAAAACTAAACAAAACAAAGCTAAATATAAATGCTTGCCACACAAGGTGAGCCCTAGTCTCACTGAAAGAGACATCCCACTCCAGGAACCTACTACCATATGAAACCCTTTCTATACTGGTTGGGATCAACATGCTGCTTTGATACGTCACCATTTCTACTACTTAGTATTTTATGCCACATGGCGGCATTGCATTGTAATTGTACTACTGTATAAAGTCCACACTCTTTAATCTTTGTTATACTCGGTAACTTCCATGGAGTTGGACTTATCTATTACAGAACACATAAAACATTGGCCACTCTGAATATTTTGATAAATTAATACATGAAAGTTATATAGAGGTGGATTAATTATATGTAAATAAATGTATCTGGCGTAAAGACAGGAATAAATATTTGTTTCTCCCCGGGAAAAAAAAAAAGATGCACAGTTTAGAAATTACACTATAGCAATGGAAAGGTACTGTAGTTTCAAACTCTTTGAAAACTATGAGAAAAGCATTTAAACTCTTCATTAAGTCATTTATAAGAGAGTTCATCTGTTATTAGACTCTCGCTGGGTGACCAGGTTCTCACCTACATGGTTTTTGGGGGTGCGCAAAGCGCACTGTGTAAAGGGGTCCCAGATAGAGCATATTTTTAAAAGAACCAAATAAGTTTTAAAAAAAGTAACTTCCAGTTTATAACAGCAACTAATCTTCATGTCGTTTGGATGACTAATGTGTTTTTGAATTGTCCCCACAAGCCTCAAAATGATAAGACACAAATGCAAAGAGCTACAATTATCAATGACATCAGAATATTTATTTAAAACATGTTTAATCTGATTGGTCTTTAAAGCATTCAAAGCAGCTCCTGTAGCTAACCTGGAATCCTGTGAATTAGATCAGGACTCTGCTGAGAGAGAAAGATGATCTTTTTTGCTTAATCATGAGAAGTAGATCAAGACTCTGCTGAGTGAGGGAGATGAGCTGTTCTGCTGAATCCTGTGTAGTAGATCAGGACTCTGCTGAGAGAGACAGATGATCTTTTCTGCTGAATCCTGTGAAGTAGATCAGGACTCTGCTGAGAGGGAGATAGATGGGCTCTTCTGCTGAAGCCTGTGAAGTAGATCAGGACTCTGCTGAGAGGGAGATAGATGGGCTCTTCTGCTGAAGCCTGTGAAGTAGATCAGGACTCTGCTGAGAGAGAGATAGATGGGCTCTTCTGCTGAACCCTGTGAAGTAGATCAGGACTCTGCTGAGGGAGATAGATGGGCTCTTCTGCTGAAGCCTGTGAAGTAGATCAGGACTCTGCTGAGAGGGAGATAGATGGGCTCTTCTGCTGAAGCCTGTGAAGTAGATCAGGACTCTGCTGAAAGGGAGATAGATGGGCTCTTCTGCTGAATCCTGTGAAGTAGATCAGGACTCTGCTGAGGGAGATAGATGGGCTCTTCTGCTGAAGCCTGTGTAGTAGATCAGGACTCTGCTGAGAGGGAGATAGATGGGCTCTTCTGCTGAACCTTGTGAAGTAGATCAGGACTCTGCTGAGGGGAGATAGATGGGCTCTTCTGCTGAAGCCTGTGTAGTAGATCAGGACTCTGCTGAGAGGGAGATAGATGGACAATTCTGCTGAAGCCTGTGAAGTAGATCAGGACTCTGCTGAGGGGGATAGATGGGCTCTTCTGCTGAAGCCTGTGTAGTAGATCAGGACTCTGCTGAGAGGGAGATAGATGGGCTCTTCTGCTGAAGCCTGTGAAGTAGATCAGGACTCTGCTGAGAGGGAGATAGATGGGCTCTTCTGCTGAAGCCTGTGAAGTAGATCAGGACTCTGCTGAGAGGGAGATAGATGGGCTCTTCTGCTGAAGCCTGTGAAGTAGATCAGGACTCTGCTGAGGGGGATAGATGGGCTCTTCTGCTGAAGCCTGTGTAGTAGATCAGGACTCTGCTGAGAGGGAGATAGATGGGCTCTTCTGCTGAAGCCTGTGAAGTAGATCAGGACTCTGCTGAGAGGGAGATAGATGGGCTCTTCTGCTGAAGCCTGTGAAGTAGATCAGGACTCTGCTGAGGGGAGATAGATGGGCTCTTCTGCTGAACCCTGTGAAGTAGATCAGGACTCTGCTGAGGGGAGATAGATGGGCTCTTCTGCTGAACCCTGTGAAGTAGATCAGGACTCTGCTGAGGGAGATAGATGGGCTCTTTTGCTGAATCCTGTGTAGTAGATCAGGACTCTGCTGAGAGGGAGATAGATGGGCTCTTCTGCTGAATCCTGTGTTGTAGATCAGGACTCTGCTGAGAGGGAGATAGATGGGCTCTTCTGCTGAACCCTGTGAAGTAGATCAGGACTCTGCTGAGAAGGAGATAGATGGGCTCTTCTGCTGAAGCCTGTGAAGTAGATCAGGACTCTGCTGAGAGGGAGATAGATGGGCTCTTCTGCTGAAGCCTGTGAAGTAGATCAGGACTCTGCTGAGAGAGAGAGAGATGGGCTATTCTGCTAGTGTTTTCTCTTTTGTATGCTATGATATGTTTTTCCATGGTGCAACTCACAAGCTTGTGGGGTTCGCACATTTTGTACAATAATAACTCACGCTTGGTAGTTTCGACAAGACAACATATTATTCTGTTTTGTGACCAACTTATTTTCATTTTTTAGGAGGACATTGTATTCAAGGGTGTGTATTAGTCCTGTTTTTATAATGATATAAAAATGGGGAAAATTAAATTACCTTCTTGTGTTGTATTGTCAAAAGTTGATGGCATAACTGATTGAGCAGTCAATAAAAGCGTTTGAGTATCTGGTTATTGGGTAACTTTAAACAACAAACTTTCTATTTATTTTCAAGTTATTGTTCACGGAAGATTAAGGAGTTTCAATGAAGTTTTGCTTTTAGCTTAAAAAATATTTGTTGTATTACAAACCACATTGAAAGTATGATTGTTTCTAGGATTACACTCACAGTGGATTACACTAAATGAATTCCTTGCTCTTCATTTAAATGAAGATCATTTATTAAAAGTCTGTTCAGACTTATGGTATCAGATCATTTTCACCCTTGCAGTTTGGGTGATGAAACCATCCTCTTGTCAGTTAGAAGTGCTCATAAGAAATCAAGATCAGCCATACAATGCTACGCAGTTAATTTTTTTTTTATTGACTTTAGGGCAACCATGAACTTGGGTGGAGTTCTTTGCATGGCTTACAACGCAGTTAGGAGTTTGTAACTGTATTGTACACACATTTTTAACTGTTTTTATATACAAAGAACATATTACCTTGTATAAGACCATGTTGGAAATATTAGTACCATAAATTATTCCTATGAATTCATTTTTATTTTGCTTTATTAGATAGAACATAGCTGGTTTCAAGAATGCCAGTGGATGGGAAACATGGACTTTCAACACTTCAGACTCACCAATAGGTTCAGAATGGCTGTTATTTGTTTGCACTGCTCCATTAATACATGCTGTTATTTATTAATTGTAGAAATCCTTTCAGTTCTAATCAAAAGATCTTCAGATGTAAGCCCTTGAGTGTACAATACCCTGTATGCTCTTCAAGGACTGCAATAGCGATAACCAATCTGCAGGTGTGTCTGGCTTTGAGACCCCTGTTCTCAAAGGGGCCCCATTCTTTACGGAGAGCATCAAGGTCCTGCAGACATCTATCACTTACTAACTTTTAATATAGTTTGGGCCAAGTCATCTTATTAAAAACACAATGCTCTTTAAAAGGCACATCCCTGTCACAGAACACCTGCAGGCCAGGGTCACTCTCGCCAGATCACAAGGAGATATTGTATATGGAGCTCAAGGTTGCAACATACACATTGTGAGTGTTGGGCTGTATAGTTTGTGTGAAGCCAGAAACTTCACAAAGAAGACATTGTGCACACCAGTCTGTAGTTGACTGGTTATGCTGATAACACACTTACACAATTGGTAATTATTATTTAAAAAAAGGGAATCACATGATAAATAATTCCACATTGTGTTCTTGCTAAGTTTTGCTGTTATTGAAATAGTCCCCCTGAACTCATCAGACAATGTTGTGACTAAACTTGTGTAGTGTGTTAAAAATACATTAGGTAAACTGTTAATACTGTAGAATTACCTTTTTCAAAAGTATTGAGAGGTACCAAACCTGGTTTAATCCAGTTTCTCATTCCGGAACAAACCCAGCCTTTCTTCAAATGTATGCATTACTTAGAACAAGCTTAATTTCCTGAAACATCTACACCTGTTTCAAAACCATACACATAACCCAAGTCTTGGCTGACTCTAGGCTTATTGTGTCAATAAGGCTCAGCAATGCTTTCATGTGCAATTTCACTGTTAACAAACTGCTTCCTGGGCTGCTGCTGGGGTGTTCTTGCTCTTAAATGACGAGAGATTGCTATAAGGAGGGGCACTGTTTTACCATTGCACACAACACCAGATGCATTTTACATTTGTTTACCAGGCAAGGGCCAGCATTATCCCCTATTGTTAAGGTGTTAAGTGTTTCTCTTTTTCACTCCTTTGCTATTCAGTAACACTGGCATTAGGGTATATTAAAAGAGATTTTAGATGTTTCTTGACCAAGCTGAAGTATGATAATAAATGTGTGGAAGAATAAACTTCCTGCCAAGTTTTTAAATTGTGTGTATGTTGCAGTCAGGTAGAATTCACAATGAATTGCCTAATTGTAAACACTAAAGCTTAGTTTAAAGCTTTCAATTCATTGAAAAATTGGAAAGTATATTTTAAACCCACTTTGATTAATTAATGAATTCAAGCTTACCGTTTAAAAGGTTATTTTTTATTTTTCAAAGCACTGTTTAACCTAAGAGAAAGTACAGCAATCAAAGATTAAAAACTTATTTTAGAAATACATTATAATATATAGGGATACTGAAACACGTGCATGTGTCTGTGTGTGCGTGCATGTCTGCGTATGTGTGTTTGTGTGTGTGTGCATGTGTCTGTGTGTGCGTGCATGTCTGTGTGTGTGTGTGTGTGTGTGTGTGTGTGTGTGTGTGTGTGTGTGTGTGTGTGTGTGTGTGTGTGTGTGTGTGTGTGTGTGTGTGTGTGTGTGTGTGTGTGTGTGTGTGTGTGTGTGTGTGTGTGTGTGTGTGTGTGTGTGTGTGTGTCTGTGTGTGTGTGAATGTGTGTGTGTGTTGTGTGTGTGTGTGTGTGTGTGTGTGTGTGTGTGTGTGTGTGTGTGTGTGTGTGTGTGTGTGTGTGTGTGTGTGTGTGTGTGTGTGTGTGTGTGTGTGTGTGTGTGTGTGTGTGTGTGTTCATGTCTGTGTGTGTGTGTGTGTGTGTGTGTGTGTGTGTGTGTGTGTGTGTGTGTGTGTGTGTGTGTGTGGGTGTGTGTGCGTGTGTCTGTCACTTGGGCACGTCCTCTTGTGAAAAGAGCCAAGATTTATCAGAATCGATGAGTTCCCTGATTTTTTAACCCTTATATGAGTCTTCTCCATATGCAATGGTGCATTTCCTCAGATAGTCAGTGATTCTCATCACCCCACCTCTTAGTACGTTTGCCCTTAAGATTTCGACTTGAGCTGGCAATGGTTGGATTGGATTAAAAGATTCCATGTACGCTTGTAGCACACTAAGCTGGCTCTAAACCTGCATGCGCATGCATAACCCCTGAACTAAAGTACGTGACCTCAGAGGTTTTATCTCCATGACGACCTCACTATATGCAGGACAAAAAGCTAGTCAAAGCGCATTGTGGTTTCCTGAGTTTACAAATGACTGAAATCCTTTTTCATTTTGAAGCTAACATGGGCTTATATTTGGCCACTAGCAAACATATATTGTATTACACAAGTGTTCTATTTCTGATTAGCTACAACCTGAGGGCCTAGAAAAAGCACAGGCCATGCAGGAGTACAAATTTCTATTAGTATAAATCTAGTCTCTTGGATAGAGGTGTCTGCTGAATAAACAAATACAAAGTATAAACTTCCAGTATTATATTAGTTCTCCTATTAATATTTCATGCATATGTGTCAAAGGGTGGCTTACAGTGGTGACGTCAGACCGGAAACACAGAAACAGTGAGGAATGGCGGGTGAAAACTGAGCCGTGGTGCTCAGTATATTTATTTAACAAAAATAAACATTTTAACCAAAAACACACACAAAACAAAGGACGCCAAACAAATAGACACACAAATAATGAACAAGTATCGTGCTTAAACAAACGATTGTTCTATTACTCCACAGACTTACGTGTCTCCTCTGACACACACAACCCTGAGCACAGACAGCTGCAAGCTTCTATATTCTGGCCGAGGGGTTAACTAGCTATTAATTAATTACCTTATTACCCCTCAGCCACAGTCTGCACAAGATTAAATAAGGATGCATGACTGTCAGCTAGTTAAATAATCAGTAGCTGATCAGTCACTCATCCTTATGAGGTATTTAAAAATAAAAACAATAACCAGGTGAACAGCGTTTCGCTCGTCCAGCCAAACAATACATAATAATAATAATAATAATAATAATAATAATAATAATAATAATAATAATAATAATAATAATAATAATAATAATATCGGGCGATTATATAAATAATATATATATCTCCAATTATTTTATTATTTTCTCCCAATTTGGCATATCCAATTATTTTTAGTCTCAGCTCCAGAGGACAGAGTGTGTTCGTCTTCGCCTCTACCACCCCTGCACTGACTCAGGAGCGGCGAAAACGAACACATTCCGACCTCCGAAGTGTGTGCCGTCAGCCAACAGCTGTTTTTCACACTGCAGACTCACCATGCAGCCACCTCAGAGCTACAGCGTCGGAGGACAATGCAGCTCTGGGCAGCTTACAGGCAAGCCCGCAGGTGCCTGGCCAGACTACAGGGGTCGCTGGTGCACAGTGAGCCGAGGACACCCTGGCCAACCTTAGCCCTCCCCGCGCCAGGCGGCACTCGGCCAGTTGTGCGCCGCCCCCTGGGAGCTCCCGTCTACAGTCGGCAATAGAATAGCTTGGACTTGAACCGGCAACCTTCAGGCTATAGGGCGCATCCTGCACTCCACTCGGAGTGCTTTAACCAGTTGCGCCACTCGGGAGCCCTGTAAACTTTCTTTTTACCAGTTTCTTTGCTGGAGAACTTCCTGTGGGAAAGACAAAGTCTACCTACTGGTGTGGGAATACCAGGGTCAATAAGTAGCATAAACAATGCAGAATTCACACTCAGGTGCTGCTGTCCAGGACAGGAGGTGACGGAGCAACACAATGGGCTGTCACTATCTGACAGCTGTTTACCAAAAAACAGTGCTTTGTTTCTTTGTCAGCAAGTGCTGTCTGTGTTTGGAATAACAAAGAAAACAACAGAAGGGTATTCAATAACCTGCAAAAGTAAATGCTGAGGTGTGAGAGATTGCTGGGAAGTGAATGATTTTGCATTGATATCAGCGTCTCACTTGATACAGTACAAAATGAGCCAACACAATACAGGGCTTTGGATGTGTATGTTACATTTTTAATTAGAATACAGTGGTCCAGATATAAACCAACAACAATGGACCTTATTGTTAAACAGGGCAAACAGAGATGTTTATGTACAGTGAATTAAGAAGCTTTCACATTAAAACTGCTCAAAAACATATTTTTAATTAAATTGTCTAAAAAAAACAAACAAACAAACAATGAAACTGCTTTTCTGGCTTACTCATGCTGGGGTGGTCACATCGTCTACTGCTCTGCTGCCCTCAGTCTGTAACCATCATAACAACCAGTGCTTTCCCTCAGCATGAATTAATGAGGTGTCTGATCCTTCTTTCATCTGCTTTATCAAAAGCCTATGGTAACGCTTCATACTGAAGTGCACATTCACACATAGTAAATACGGCACATCTTTTGTACCTACAGTACACTGGTGTTTTTGTCACGCTAGATCCGATTACAGGAGCTGAATTTGACATTTTCTGTTGCCGACATTCTCTGCTGGATTAAGTACCATTTTTGCACTGCTGTTTTGTAACAGGAAATTAACTCCTTCATATATTGGGTGTTGTTGACTGAAGAGGATAGCGCTGCTTAATGGATCCACTGCTTAATACAAGCAGAAATAAGTATGCTATATTGAATAATGTCCAAAATGGAAGACAAAAAAGAAGTATCTTCTTTACTTAAAAAAAACAACAATTATTTACAGCTACTCATGTACTCATTTGTTAATGTAAAAAAAGAGTCTATAAATATATGGGAACTCAAAGACAGAAGTGCAATATTCATGATAATACTCAACCATAAACTTATCTATTCTGCTGCTGGTTTCTTTAACACCAGTTGAATATAAATGCAAACTCTCTTAAGATAAATCTTTGAGAATAAGGATAGCGTCACCACCAGGCTGTGAGCTGGCAGGAAGGAGACAAACAAAGGATTCAGCTCCCTTTATATACCATTTGGCTGGGGCACGATTGACCATCAGTTAGCCAATCACGACCCAGTCACATTCCACACGTGAAAATGCATTTCCGTCTCAGTAACCAATTACAGCAGGGACTTATTCTGGAATCTCATAGGTTAGAGCTTTATCCAAGAATCTAATTGGTTTAGAGCTATAGAGGAGAGGTAGCTAAAATGGAATTCTTGAATTCTATGGTTAAAAAAAGGTTAGCTAGATTCCTTTTTTTTTTTTAAGGTACCAGTTCTAGCCAGTAAATTATTTGTACAATACAGGAGAAACTTGGAAAGGCATGAATATTGTTGCATAATAATTGTGTCCTTTAAAATATAAGCAAATGTTAATATAGACTTACTTGGAAACTTTTTAACACAGCCCTGCAACAGGTAGCACATTAGCATGCCTTGCAAATTCACTGCAATCTGTTGATCATGACCATTTCGGTAGCACATTACATTAAGAGTCTGTAATTACTGTGTATTTACATAGTAATTACATAGTAAATACATGTGTACTTACACATAATTACAATGTTATTATGTATAGTTACAATGTACATCATCTTTTTGTGGGATATATGTAAGTACACAATTGTATCAGGAAAGGTACAGCCCGGTTTCAAGGTCCAGATGGCAATGTGGAATTAACCTAGCCCAAGTCCCTTATTTAGTTTATTATTCTTCCAACATCACTTTCCCAGCAGGATCATTCAAAGGAATCACCGGGCTGGTGGTGATGTTGCAGCAGTAGAAGTGTTTATCTCTGTGTGGATGTGATTGCTTGTTTGCTGTCAACACGGCCCCCGCTGCAGCAAATCAATCTGTTTAATGAGTTTGAGAGACTTGTTTGTTTGTGCTTTGCTTAGTGCCATTCATTTTATCCTGGATATTCAGACTTGAGATGTATTACAACATGACTGTGTTACCTGCAGCATAGTCATTAATTTCCTTTTCTCAAAACGGCTGCACCGTTCATCTTTCAATTCCGCTGCTACATTTACACTTACAGAGAATTGATTCCTTCAGAGCCGTTGTATTTAGAGCAGACTCAATAATCTGGTAACTCTGCATCACTAATACTGAGCTGAAATGAAGCAATCTCATTTACACCAGATAGTGCTGGAAATCAATCCCCCTGTGTATGAAATTCAGTATGTTTTGACAAGAAAGAACAGTGCCCCAATATATCAACATAGATTGTCCTGCATGTTAACATATGTATATATATTTTTTAATATTGTAGAATATTGAATATGAATATTTTAAATGCCTGAACTTGTAGCCTACTATATCATGTATTGAAACAGAAAATGTATATTTAAAATTGTTTTCTCATCTAACAGAACCTCCGGTTGATTTTAGCTTTCATTAAGTTAAATAGTAATTATAAGGCTCAATAAATAAGAACTGTACTTTTACCTGTGTTTGGCCACAATAGAAAAGTAAAGTGAAAAGAAACATTTAGAGTATATTGTTGGTCACTGGAAAATCTATGACAACATGTATGATAATATAACCCAAGGCACAACCTTCCGGTTTTAAGACTGCTGGTGATCAGAGTTCAAGCCATATGCTGCAAACACATGTTCAGGATTCAGGCTCTGGCTTCATTCATACCCCTATTACATTACAGCTATTCAATTCTTCTGTTATATTTAGACACTCATTAGGGATCACCTCACACTCTTGTTAGTGGCACAATAAGGATCCTGTTTAACTGTGAAATGGACAATTAAAAATCTGCTATTCACATCTCATATCTCATATTAACTGCATCCGCTGTACAGTGTGGTCGTCATAGAGATATGGTGTCTCAGGGAACACACTCATCCGAGGGGCTAGGGCACAGTTAAGTGTAAGTAGGAGTTGTATCTGATAAGAATTGTTATAACTAGATAAGAGTAAGTTGACTTTGGTCCAGCTTGTGTAAGTAAAGGCAGAGACTATGTCACGCCAGTCAGAGCATATTTCGGATGACATCATCTGACTGTTAGTGTTGTGTTTCTCTGTTCACACCTTTACATTGTGTTGCTACACTATTCATCTTGGGTCTCTCACGGCTTCAGCAGCTGTGGGCTGATTAGTGCTTGCAGACAGCTAGGTGTGGGTCTTTTGTTCTTAATGTTCTAGTACTGAGACACAAATGCACTGATTTAGACTCTAAGCAAAATATGAAGCTGTCTTAAAGGACGAATGCCCAGAGGAAGGTTTGTAAATATTTATGTCAAGATGCCCTTCATGGAAATTAATCATTTGATGCCTGATGCTTTGTGGCGACTCTCTTCTGTAATCTTGTCCCTGAAACGTGGCTAGGAAACCTGGCTGTAATATTGATTTTAACTGTGCCTGTTTCATTTCCCCGTTATGAGGATCAATTCACCTGACTGTGCGGTTTCATTTCCCCATTATGAGGATCAATCCATCTGACTGTGCATCTAAATGTATGCAAACCTAAGGGTTTTTAAATTCAGATTTTTTGGGAAAGATAATTAAAACTGTGAGTAGAGCATTAGTGCAATAAATTTAAATAAATAAATAATCCAAAAGAAAACCCTGGGAGCTAAATAAAGCCTATTCCATTAAATACATGTAAATTCTGCTAATTCAGCCAAAAACAAGTGTTGAGGTTGCATGTAATTTACAAGGGGACTCCTGATAAAATAAAATCAATGCAAAAAAAATACAATAAATCTAATGAAAAAGCTGCTGATAGAGCAGGTATTGAATAAAGGGGTTTTAAAGGAGTGCAGCTACAGGGATGAATCTCAGTCCTTTCTTTCTTTCTTTCTTTTTTTCTTGCGTTTATCATTGGTTTGTTTGTTTAATGTAGGGCGTATTTATTTTGAGGCTCCAGGTAGTGTGTGGTTAAATAAAATGTGTGACTGACCAATCATAATGTTGTGTTTTATCACATAGTTTCAAACGTAATTTCAAAGTATTTTTCCATTGCCTATTCTGAGTGGTCCTGGGTTCTGTTGGGCCAATATTGCATTTCTATATTTATTCTTCAAATCTCCATTAACCTGGGTTGGAGCTTGCTTTTAGCTTTACAGGAGACCATGTGTTCTTACATTGAGCAGCCTTCCTATCCCCCTTACATTGGAGTCATATATTAATTTAATATATAATCACCTTTCAACTATACAAACCTACATATGGTAATAATTCAATACTGAAGCAACAGAACCCCTGGCATTGACTATGCATAATAACACTACAATTATGAGTAAGCATACATCTATTTATAATGTATCTAATATGGAAATACACTCCATGTCATTCCATGCACTTCATGTAAAGTGTTACCAAAATATTGTTGTATGCTTCACATCTGTATCGAATAAGATGATTGTAGCTCTCCCATACTTTCTTGATGCCATGGGACCAGTCTTTCCTTCCTTTGAAAAGCTCCAGGTCTCTGGAATAATCTTTCAACCTTCTGGTTTGAAAACATACAGTCTAACTACTTTAAATACCATCTCCACCTGTCTGCTATCAGCCTAGAAAGTGTGCCAAGGGAAATGTAGTTTCTTTTGTGTGAGAGCTCAGGACTTTGTAGGTCATCTGTGTCTTATTTTGCAAGCTCCAGGGCTTGTTTGGTCTTTACCGGTAAATAACATTGTAAACAAATAAAGAGCAAGTTAGGACAATGCAGGATTTTACAGTTTCTGGCTCTGTCTTTAATTGTGGAAATCTCCCAGACAGTGCTTTAACCATCACAGATGGTGGTAACTCCTCACAGCCAAATAGGCATGATATTATGAACATGTGCACAGCATATGATCCCGCCTGGCTGGACTGGTACCTAGAGAGTGATAGTGAACCAACCAGGAAAGCTGCCATTTAGAAGCGTTGCACATTCCTTTGGGGAGGCTGTTCAAATACATCCCTGCTGTATTGTTTACTTATATTCACTTAGTGTCAGTTTAAAAATGTATAGTTCCTCAATTGAGGCAAACAATATAGTTCTAAAACTAAGGCATGTTTTTTTTCTACATGTAATGGATTAATGTAGCAGTATTAATGTACTACAGTAAGGTGGAGAGTGTTCGGTCTTTTAACATTTTGAACCTGTTTCCAGGAAACACAGCATAAAATCCCCAACTGCATTCTAGTAAGTACGGCTGCACACTAAGATGGAGCCATGCATGTACATTGTTTTGTGAAAACATGCAACAGGTACTGTTCTCCTTTTGTAGTTCAACATTTCAACCTTTATTTGTAAGACATTTCTTTCTTTCAAGCCAGCACCAGCTCTGTTTAGATCAGACACAGTCCCATCTGAAGACGCCCCACACAACAGCCACACTACAAGTAAGCAGCACAATGGAAGTCTGTAACATTTTGACTAATGAGTTGAGCAGAGGAAGTTTCAACATATCTGGAATCTGTCGAGGAGAAATGAGGCATGACTGTCGGGGTGAAGAGCTAACATTAGAAAGCCAGTGCTCATGAAGTAAAGATAGCAAACAAGGTGAAAGACAACAGTATGAGCCAGCGGTCATGAGGACATCTTAACCACAGAAGCGAATGGTTGAAGGGCAGGTCACAGGTCACAGGTTGTTCAAATTGCCATGATATTAATAAAAGTATAGAACATGTTTTAAATGACCCACGGCTCTGAAAGACTGAAGCAATATTGTGTATTTACTTTAATCTGGCCCTAAAGCCCTCTGATAACACGTTCAGCTACTATATCAAAATTGAAATGTACTCCCGGGTTAGGAGCAGCTGTCAGCATAACAGGTTCTCAAAGTAAAAAATATATATACTGTATAACACCTCCTCCTTTAAATCGATACATCCCAAGATGATTGGACTAGTGTGTTGTTTTCACATTCTTTTCATTTACTGTGACTTATCACACCCTGAATTATTTTCATGTCAACTTCAACCAAAAACTTTATGACTGTGACCTTTGATGTTGACCTGACCAAGATGCTAATGATCTTGCCCCATTTACCTCACCCCCTCCTTCCAGTTTGTTCTATAGATATCTTAGAGTGCCTGCTAGATACAACATGGTGAAAGTGTTGACACCGATGTATTTTGTGTGGCATTCATGCTGAATCTCTCTTCAAATACATTCTCTTGTTCTCTATTGAAGTAAGCTGTTCTGTTTGGATTTCCCTGATAAGCCATTTTCATGGAACAGAAGGGGCCCCTTTTATATTGAAGAATCCTGACAAATTGCACCTGCAAACCAAATAATTTTCTTGAAAACATACATCTTAAATTTTCCATAGTCACCTTTCTTTGTTCTCACTCTAACTGTTTATGCTAGAGTAAGAATTCAGCGTTCCAAAAATGTGTGGTTATGGTATCTTTTCCCCTGTGTTTCTCAGCAATTGGAGATGCAAGTCATTAACCCTTCCTCTTCCATGAATACTTTTGATTTAACCAAGTAACAGCACAATAATAGTAAATATGGTCAACTAAAATTGCAGATTAACACATTGCATGGGACTAATGGGAAGTTACTTCTACTCAGTGCAGGTATATTAACTGAGGATAAAACCCTACAATCCAGCTTCATAGTTCACTGAACTCTTTGCTGCCATGGCCCTGTAAAACATATGGTGTGTATTGCTATGGGTTCATATGGGTTCATAACAACCATGCTATCAGCAAAGCACAAAACAACAAAGAAACAGGTATTGCCCTTATTTAAAAAGGGTGCTGGTTATTTTATTTTTAAATAATTCAACAATACTGTATATAACCCAATTCGGACATGGTCCTAGAAGAGACACATCTATCATTTAGGTGAATCAGATACCCAAGTCACCAAGTCTCCAACAGAATATAGTTAAAAAACTTTATTGTTAGCTGGGGATCTCAAACTGCAGTTACATGCTGGGTTTTCTGATGCAATGCAGTTTAATTCCAGCAGTTGATAAAGTGAACTCTGCTGCAGGGCTTGTGTGTGTCATTGTTTGTGTAAGATTTAAGACTGATGAATTATTACCCTTCCACAAACAGTGCCAGATATTGTTTAACCTCAGGTAAAGAACATTGCCAGGCAGCGTACTAATGTAGACAGTAGCTCACTGTATTTAATTACTTACGAAATCAAAAGAAATATTGAAAAATATTACTTGATTGTCTTATCCTGTACAATAATCAGGGCTTTTTTCAAAGTCCTGCAGACAGCAATGTGAGCAATACAAATACAGGAGCACATATAGCTCTCTGCTGTAGGGCTACTCAGAATGAAAAGCCCCTGTGTAACCAAAGCATCCATTCAGACATCATCTATCCTCATTATATCAGCCCAGGAATGTCACCTTCAGTTCAGTTCAAGTAAATGAAGACAAATGGCCATGCTATTTTTTTTTATTTTTTATTATTTTTTTATTTTTCAGTAAAAATGGTGATACAGACACAGGGATAAATCCACACTGACACTGCTCCACTCTACAGGATAGTCTTTTAAAACATGTCTGTGCGCATGTGTTAAAGATAAGGTGACAAGTGTGTTGTGTAGAGTATACCCCATCTTTATTAGGATATCAGTTTATATGATTCTTTTATTCTTACATTGCAGTTTTTGTACATGTAAAGTGTTTTTTTTTCAGATTCATGCTGAAGATAACCTGTCTACTGTAAAATTGCTCTTAAAAGTACATTCTTTTAGTATTATCTCTTGAACCAGTATGACCAGCTGAAAATCCTTCACAGCCAGCTGGATTCACACACACACACAGAGCACTGTAAAACAGCTCTCCGTTTCCTATTCTCTGGACTCCTCTGTGTATATATCTTATTTCCAGGCACCACCTGTTTGTACCTTATCTTACAGATTGACAGGACTGAAGTCAATTCATTTGTGCCTTAATCACAGTAAATCAGCAGCTCAGCTGGGCTCCAAACCAAGAACTTCCAGCCTCCAGTCCTTGACTACTCTGAACTGAAACTTGACCCTTTAATGCCTGAGGTGTGCTCCCAGCATCCTAACATGAGCACGTCTGAGGTCAAACATAAACCAAGGGTTAGAAGATGGAAATTTTGCCTACAAGTGACAGCCAAAAAAGGAAGTTGTTTCACCTTTATTGGAGCTACCATAAAGTATATTTGCAGAAATGAATCTATTGTGACATTTTTTTTTTTTCTCCCATATGTATCGAACTTTAAGGTAATTGTTCCTACTTTACATCCATTCTTTAATGTGAGATGTTCATCACATCTCATAAAGCTAAGCAACACTGACACAAGCACGCCTACATAGCATTCATGAAACAACTTCTATTTAAAAAATGTCATTTTTCGCTGTGCATGTTATTTTTACATTGTATGCAAGTTATTTAATATTGTGTTGTTTTATTATAAAGCTGAATCTCTACTTTAATTTATATCCTTTCAATAGAACAATTCAAAATTATAAAAATCACTTTCTTCGTGGTTTTTCTCATTTTTTTTTTTTTTTGATGTATAGATATACTTTTTTAAACACTGACTGTTATATTATATATATAATATATATATATATATATATATATATATATATATATATATATATATATAATATATATACACACACACTGTATAAACACAATTAACTTGGCAAAGGCCAGTGCAGCTTGTGAATTAAAGCTATAAATCTTTCTTCTGTCTCTGTTCAGCTTCAAAGACAGTCAAAGGCCCCACCCTATATCTGAATTACTACAGCAGCACAGCCTTGGGCAGGTCAATAGCCCGTCTTGTGCTACCTGCCTGGGTCAGACTGATGTATGAGCTAGAAAGGAAGTCTGCACATGAGTTGACATCATTATCCGTTAATCAGTGTAAATCAGATTTCTAGTTGGTCTGATGAAAAGTGTTAGCTTTTAAGTTGGAATAAAGTCTTTATAATATAGCAAAAACAAACTAAATTTCAAATGCTGTATAAATACATGAGGCCTATTCAATTGGTCTTAACAGTGGAAGTTGAATCCTTAAAACACAAATCTTACTGAGTTTCATATTTTTATGGACAGAAATTAAACTGAAAGAACAGTATGAAATGTGGGATGTTTTTATTTCCTTTGGCCTTTAAATAATTATTTAAACAGATACATTTAGAACAAATGAATGTACCCCAAGATGTTTTGTGGCATTGTATTTCACTAAATCTCTTGTGGGGTTCAACATTTTACTGCAGGTCTTTGAACCTACAACCCCCTCTAAACACTCCCGGCGAGCAGACCACATAAAACCTCAGTACATCACAGCAGCTGGATTCAAAATACTGCAGGGGAGCAGTCCCAATTAGGAATTGCTGGATAGAACAATTATGAATTCCGTTAGACAGAGTTTGTGACCTGCAGTTCTTCTGAACAGATTTCACAGGTTCAGTAGCTGTGTTTAATGAGACAGCAGTTGAAAAAGCTCAGCTCCCTGTTTGCTGGGGGAGCTATGAGATCTGGTCCAGGGATGAGATATCAACTCATCCTGTAGACCCTAGGATTTAATGGATGTCTCCCATCCAAACACTCACCAGACGCAGCACTGCTTAGTTGTAATGATCTGTCAAAATCTAAATCCCAGGTGGAAAGGCTGCAGGCTAGTGTGTTATAATTAGGGATTCTGTTTTTCGGTTTTTATTAATTTAATCTTTCGGTGCCTATTTTCGAGTTATATGTAAATCTTTTTTTTCAGGGCTGTAGCTTTTCCTATACTGTATGAATTCATTGTTTTGGGTTTCTTTAGTTTTTTTCTGTCACAATGTATATAGTACCTCGACAGTACTGGCACACTTCAATTGTACCTTCTTTCCTTTACTGTCTCTACAATGAAATCCCCGTGGTCAAGGGCACATTCTTGTGGGGGTTTTGTATGTTTTTTTGTATTTCCTTTACATTTCGCCGCAATTTGCAATTCTGTTTTAAATTCCACGATACGTGTAAATACTGTGTACCGTGGCTAAATATCGCAAGCAAGAACATCTCTTTTTTAAATCTCGCAAGCGTGTTACAATCTTCCAGTAGAAATGTAGGAATGTAGAAGAGGGTATATATATAGTATTTGGGGTGTTTTATTGGTTTTTATTGGTTAAAACAAAAATCAGAAGCCCTAGATATGATACTGTTGAATGTGGCGATGTGTGTGTGTGTGTGTGGGGGGGGGGGGGGGGCTGTCATACTGTGTAAACTGGAATATTGAGTTGAGAATGGCATTCAAAGGTAAAGTGCACAACTTGGTTACATGCCTAGTGTGGGCAACAATTTGGTGTTGATTTATTATCCAGGTTATCTTGTCAAGCCCTGCACTGGATAGCCCAATAGTAAAACACATGTGTTTAAACTGTACAGTAGGTGGCAACACAATACTCTACGTTGTTACCAATATTTAGACTCATGATACAGTAATTGTACTGTTGCTACACTGTTACTTAAGTTATATTGCTATACTCTTGTATTATAAATCAATCAAAATTCAGGTACATTTGCGTCCTGTGTACGGGTGCCACCCTCTGCATAGAACACCTCAGCGCTAAAGTTAAATGAATTTTTTTTTTACTTTCAACAGCAGTTCAGGAGACATTGTTTACAAAGAGGACAGGCTGAGCTGTCAGAGCCACTCATCTCCATAGTCCTCTTGCCCAAACTGCAGAAGATTACACGAGAAACTACATATTCAATTATGACCACATTGATATGACCACTGTTCATCTCAGTTTTTGAGATAAAATTAAAAAAAACAACAAACTGTTATTTTGTGATTGAAGTTATTGATGACTTTAGTGATAAAGGAAGAAATTACTATATTATACTATATTACTGTGATACTTTTGATGCATTTTAGGCTTTGCATTCTTCGGTTGAAAGAACATAGTACCTTAAAAACTACATGTGGTGTGCAGAGATACCTCTTCTGGGTACTAGCAATGAGGTCTCAGTCAGACTATTGGGGATTAAGGACCATTTCTTTAGTAAAACCAGCAAGTTTTATGTCCATCGACATAAAATGTATGATAATCCTTTAATACATAATAACAAATACACTGCTTTTCCAAAAATAATGAGGTTGGCATCACCTTGCTCAGAGACGTCAGTTTATTCCAGATGGCCTGAAATGATTTGAGATTTACGGCCGACCAGGGGGATGTGAAAGAGTCCATTTCTCTTCAGACTGGTCCCAGGCCACCTGTTTGACGAGGACAGTGGCAGTCTTGTTAATACCCAGGCATTCAAATCTATAGAAAGGATGCATAGCGTCTGAATCTGCCGTATTCTATTCATGGACCACCGTGTCCCCTTGGAGTGACTGCAGTCTGCGTTCAATGGTATAGTGAAATCAAACCATATCATATGACATTGTAGAGTTTAATTGAGGGGTTTATGGCAAATGTAACAAAAGGAAGGATACAAATCTGAATCCTAAAATTAGAGGATACTGATGTCAACCTTAAGTAGTTGGGTGAAAAAAAAAAAACAGTTATTTTTATGTCAGTTTCTGTATCAGTCCAAATTACATGTTTTCTTTAATTAAAACTCATGGTCTTATACAGTGCATAACAGCTTGCAATTTCACAGAATTTTATCCCAGGCTCTGCACTTTCCATTTTTATCCCCGACAGGAGAAAAATATTTTGCACTTACAATGTCTTTCTGCTGGAAAATGTCATTCATACATGGTATTCATGCCCAAATGCGTATCTGCTTCATTGCTGGTTCTCAGCCTCTCTGTGGACTGTGTTCTAGCTACTGCATATATCATGTTTCTCAAAGTACTTGCGACCATGCAGACTGTTATTAAGGGGAGTCAGCTCACAGAACACATCAAATACATTGACATGCTTGTGGTTGCTATGCTCAAACCGCTCTTCTTTCAAGTTCTTGAAAGCTCTTGGAGAAACAATCATTCCTGCTTAAACAATAGACCAGCGCTGAATCTTTTAAAAAGTAGTCAAGTTAGAAAAATGATACAGCCAGAAACTGCACCCTGGTGTATAATGACCCTCCTAATGCCGAGGTTCTTGAAATTCTGATCAAAACTATGTTATCTATGTGTGTACATGTTTTGGGGCTGTAACTACCCACATTACTTTGATTTTCGTTTCATTATCTGGAGTTGATTAATAACAGATTTTAGTAAAAGAGTGACTGTTTCAAAACAATTTCTGTTCGGATTTGTCTGACATCAGTGTTTTGAATCACTTTGGTTATAAACTAATTCGACTGGGCAGATGTTTTAGGATATGAGTAGCTAACCTCACAGCAGGGTATCACCACAGAGGAAAAAACTTGAGCAAATCTCATTGAGCTCCATTGGCAGGTTGCCTTAACCCTATATTGCTGTTTTGCTTAGAGGTCTCTGTGCCTTCTCAATATAGAAGTTATGTTGAAGTTTGCCTTGTATAAACATATGAGTCCACAGCTGCCTTTTATTTAACATGAAATCAAAGAAACTACAAAAAGATATTGCAAAAAAAGTATTTCATGTTAGATTTTGAAATGGCACATTTTTCAATTGGTGTCAGTTTTTTGTTAGGTATATGGAAAAGTACAAAGCAGTGTGTACGGTGGCAGACAAAAGTATTTGGGTAGTTAAAAAAAATGAAAAAAACACAAAGAAAGTGATTTCTAATTTCCCGGTCATCACTACACCTATTTCACGATAATAATTGTATTAGCACCATGAGCACTGCAGCATGCACCCAGGACTGGTGACTGTGTTTGTATATTGTGTGTGTAACTGGACTGTGTTTATTATTTGGGACTAAACCCTTTATTTTGAACAGTGCAATACACATTGCTGTGTATTACCTGGGATTGTTGTTTGAGGTCACCAGATCTGGATTACAATATTAAAAGCCTTTCTAATTGGTTTATCACTGTCTTGTCTCCTGATTAAGCATTGTATCACTTCTGCACCTGTACACTGTTACCCACTTTGCCACAGTCTTTCACACCTGGAGCTAGTAGTTGCAGTAGTTCCTGTTCTCCTGTGTTTGTCAGTAATAACCCACACAGTGCTTTTGGTGAACCGAGTCTTAATGCCAGTTTTATGGTAGTTCTTCCTTTTTCTTTAGTTGTATTCATTTGTTTTAAAAAAATGTATTGCTTTTTTTAATCACAAATTTCCAATTTATTTTTCAGCACTTGATGATTATGTATTTATTCTATAATTATCATCAGGTGTTGCTTTGCAATCATTATAAACTCAATAATTAGCAACGAATGGGTTTCATATGAAATATGTTGATTGCCCAAATACTTTTGTTAAAATATTAATTAGTTTGTGCATGTTATTTTTCATTTTATGCATGTTATGTAATAATTTATTGTTTTATTATAAAGCTGAATCTCTCATTTATATCTTTTAACAAAACAATTAGAAATTATAGAAATCTATTTTTTTGTGGTTTTTCTCATTTTGTGTTTTAACTGCCCAAATACTTTTGTCTGCGACTGTATTTCAATATGTTAACGTAACATTATTCAGCAGGTTTCATTCGACTTTATGAAACAACATCTGTTAATTCATTTGGCCATAGCTGTGTACAATGCAATACAAGTAATATAGTTCTCTCCATGAAAAGACATCCCAGGGCTCTTAATTATTAACATATAAGATCCATAATGAGCTTGTGGTTAACTACTAAAAGTTAGCTTCTCAACAGTCTTTTTGGAATCACCAGTAGATCAGTGTTTTGTGATCACCAGGAACATGTGAGAAGGCAGGGAATCAGCAGGTTAAGAGGATAAGATGACCCAAAACCATGAAGGACCTTGTAGGTAGTGAGCATACACTATAACATTGTAAAACTCGCTGGAAGCCAGGGGAAGGATTTGAGTACTTGGGTGATTAGCATTACATAAGAATATACAAACATAAGAAAGGTTACAAACGAGAGGAGGTCATTTGGTCCATCTTGCTCGTTTGGTTGCTAGTAGCGTATTGATCCCAGAATCTCATCAAGCAGCTTCTTGAAGGATCCCAGTGTGTCAGCATCAATAAAATTACTGGGGAGAAAAAAGTGCCTCCTATTTTGCCTCCTGGTCCTTGTTTCTTTTTTCAGGTTAAAAAAGTCCCCTGGGTCATTGTCAATACCTTTTAGAATTTTGAATGCTTGAATCACATCGCTGCGTAGTCTTCTTTGCTCAAGACTGAATTGATTCAGTTCTTTTAGCCTGTCTGCATATGACTTGCTTTTTCATCCTGGAATAATTCTGGTCGCTCTTCTTTGCACTCTTTCTAGAGCAGCAATATCCTTTTTGTAGCGAGGTCACCAGAACTGAACACAATATTCTAGAAGAGGTCTTACTAATGCATTGTACAGTTTTAACATTACTTCCCTTGATTTAAATTCAACACTTTTCACAATATATCCAGGCATTTTGTTTTTTATAGCTTCCCCACATTGTCTAGATAAAGACATTTCTGAGTCAACATAAACTCCTAGATCTTTTTTTCCATAAGTTTACATTTATTAGAAGTCAGGCTTATTGGTCTGTACCTGGTTCGGTTTTGTCTCCCTTTTTGTAGATCTGTATTATTTTTTCAATTCTCCAGTCTGTCGGTACAACCCATGTCTCAAGAGACTGTTGCATGATCTTGGTTAGCGGTTTGTAAATAACTTCTTTCATTTCTTTGAGTACTATTAGGAGGATCTCATCTGGCCCAGGAGATTTGTTTATTTTAAGAGCTCCTCGTGCTGAACCAAATGAAGCCAAGATGTTTTAACTGGAAGTCCAGCAAATAAGGCACTACAATAATCAACCTGAGTCTCAATCAAAGAAAGGGCATGCTGTCAAGTAATGTTTAGGTGCATCTTAACTGGGGAATATCTTCTAGAAACAGTAGGTATCGCTAGTGGATTGATATATCTAGCATACAGCAAAACAAGATTTATTGAAAAAGTCTATTTTATGATTCTGACTCAGATATATATATAATATATATATATATATATATATATATATATATATATATCTCTATATTCGACTTTAATTGATAGATTATCTCTTATTATCTAATAGAGAATACCCGAAATCTCACTCAATGTCCTTTTATTAAGGTAGATCCCATAGACACTGTAGTGTTTCTGGTTTCCTGCTCATTAAACAAAGGACAGTAATTTTTGGCTCTGTCTTAACAAAAAACCGGACAGAATTGTTTTCCTGTAACTCACTGAAGAGGCCCCATATATATATATATATATATATATATATATATATATATATATATATATATATATATATATATATATAAATCTATGGGATTACCCTTATGCTAATATTAAAGAGAGGTCATGGTTCACACAGTACGGTTGTGTTTTTTTTAAACATAGTGGTTCAGTGCTGTACAGATGTTCTATGTCATTATCCGTTAGTGCTTCAGCTTTATTTGGATGATTGTCTTTATCGTGTTTTAATTTCCCGTTCCTCTCCAGTTTCTCTGAGATATGAATGTATCATGTTTAAAAGGAAGTTGAATTATCAAACTGGATACTATGTGGTGGTTTATAGACAGTAACCAAAGTAAGGGAGTGCTTTGTTAGATATTTTCCTATCAGGTAGGTGAGGGTTTATATGTAAATCTGTCCAAAATAATGAATTGAATCTGGATTAAGGCGGTTGAATTTCAGTTACTTTCCGATCACAGCTGTTGTTATCATGATAATTACTAAGATCTTTGTATTGTATATTGAAGTATGGAGTAGATAAACCAGGACACTTTAACACTGCACTGCCTTCATAAATAAAAAAAGTGATTTGACTTCCAAATATAGTGCTCCCCTTGTTACTTCACTATCTGACAATGACATGAAATATTGAGGCCAGGGTATTACAGAGAGTCTTTACACAGTTAGATAACTTGGCCTAACCTTGAATGAACCAAATCTGAATTATCAATCATGTAAACAAGCTAGCGCTATCCTGGTCATGTTTGGGGTTTTAGAAACAGAGGAAATGTTAATAAAAGACGCAGCAGTTATTAAGATGGCACCAGGGTTTCATTACAAAGGAAACTCAATGGGTGAAGGCCGTGCCTCTCAGTTTCCCATGGCTTGCATTCTGTGTGGAGGCCTTGGTGTTATATAGGACTGGCTGAGTGCTGTTCCCAGTGGATCTCTTTGGAATTGTTTTTCACCTTTTACTGTGAGCCAAAGTGCCTGGGAACGAGGTTGTCATTCCTACAACTCAATCCCCAAAGGCTCTGTTTAATAATGAATTCCAAACTCGGAAACTAAAGAGAAACAGTGGGGAAATCAAAAAGAGGAGCACCTGTAAAACCACATAAGTGGTGAGCTGGAATCTTCACAGGGACCAGGGGTCCAGCTTTGTTCACTTAAAAGAAAAAAGAGTCAGAAGAGAACAAAGAAATAACACTTCTTTTTATTTTTATGTAAAGAGCAGAGGAGTATGTGTTTTTTTTCCCCTCAGATATATCCCACTGATTCCAATTGCATTTCTTTTTTTGTTCCAGACTTACTGACAAGAGAACAAACTGTTCAAGCATTGCCCATGGTGTTCATAATGAAACATACCACAAACCGGCCACACAAGCAATAATACTGTCAATAGAGTTTATGGCTACCATGGGCAACACAGGGCAGCTCTGATGTGTCTGAGCAGGGTCTTTACTATATTATGCCTGGTGAGGAGGTATACAATGACTTCACCGAGTAGGAGTGTCCTTTTCCCAACAGCACACATTCAGACAAGAATACAATGTATGTTAAATTGCAAGCAATTTGTTATGGGTGTGAAATAGATGGCGTACAGTTCTATTAACTGATATTCTTGTTTAGATTCGCTTTATATATAATTTCCTGTTTAATTCGTCACATCCTGAGGGCTTTTTAACCCTCAGAAGTATGAAGCACCCCCACGGCCTCATGAAATACAGCTGTAACTGGGTAAATGCAAGTCACTTAACCTCCTCGTGTTCCATCCCACGGATGACATGTTAAATCAATGTCCTGTTATAAATGACTCTGCATATAATGTTCTGTTCACACCCTACCTCTGTAAAGTGATTTGTGATGGTGATCCACTATGAAAGGCGCTATATAAAAACAAATATATTATTATTATTATTATTATTATTTATTATTATTATTATTATTATTATTATTATTATTATTTTTTATTATTATTATTATTATCATCGCCCTCTGCCCAATATCACCACATTCCATCCGTATAGTTCAAATGATGCAGCTATCTGTTAATAGAAAACATCATTACCTGTCTGAACTCACATGAATGATTCAGAGCAGTGCTTTGTGGGGCTGAATGGGGCAGTACTGTGCTATTCTTCGGGCTTGCTGCAGGTCTCAATTGTGAAGGGCGTAGGCTTGTGCCATTTTGGTTTAATTAAACATCATACTATATCTTCAATGCCTCAATTTCTAGGGACAAATCGAAAAACCATCATCTAACCGAGACTCTACCTTTCCTGATCTTCTGTGATCACATTGAAAATCTTGTGTAAAAGGCTCAAGGCCTTTCTGGAGTTGAAAGTTGGCAACAAGTAAGGAAAGTTATCGGGGGATAGATGCTCAAATGTTATTTAGGCTGTAGACATGGCTTTACTTAGGTTCCAGTATGTCTAAGAAAGTAAATAATAAAGAGGCTTGCTCCAGGCTAGATTGAAAGGCTGATTGAAGGGTTATATTTAATAATTTACCATTCTATTCCGCTCTATAACACAATAACCTTTTTAGTCACTGGTCTTCACCGTGAGACAGTGAAGAAGGGAGACTGTATGGAGAGTTACGTGGGGTTTCCTTTAGGCTAATCTAAACTTTCTGGTTAAGCTTTTTTCTTTTCTAATTAACCTTTATCCTCCCACGTGTATAATTAAACTGTCTACTTCCATTACCTCCTTCCTCATTACCTCAAGGCTTTGTGGTGAAGTGTGCACTTCAGTACTAGTAACAGGATTTGATATTGAACCAAAGAATCTTTCATTCAAAAATTAAAACATGAACACATATTATCACAGCAGTTAGGTGCGCACTCTCCCCCACTGATATTTCATTTCGTGGTCTGCTGGGTTTAAAAAAAGACAGAGACAATGACATCCATAGTTTAGTTTTTATTCCGTTCAAACTGAACTGCAAGCTGTTATTGTTTCCCAGCCTCCACTATGTATTGCTTCCTGGGTCAGAGCCTATTGGTTCAGAGCCCTAACACTTGGTGAATGGCTTACCTCCTTACCGTGGATTATTTTATTTAGTTTTGTCTCAATTTCTTTAATTGTGCATATTTGCCTTTTCAAATTAAATGCTTAAATAATCATCCTAGGCTCTCAACAACCAACAAAGACACTCAGTTAATTGGTTAGGGGCATCACTAATATCTAGTGTCTAGTGCCCAAAATAACGTAACAAATCAGTCACCTTCTAGAGGAACATATTTGTTTGTTTCTGATGAGGGTGAGCAGAATGCGGAGAGCATGCATATTGCAGGGTAAATCATATGTTATGATTTGTCTTATCAGAATAATTCTGCAATAAGGAGCTGGAATTCTTGGCCCTGAATATCAAAGCTTTTCCGTCTGTCACGGAGGGCTTTTGTGGTGGTGTTTTAACTTTCCAACTGTTTTTAGAGTTCTGAGCAAAAATAAAAAATGGCCAGAAAGGATGAGAGCAGTCACAAAATCTCAATTCCAACAGTATGAGGAATGTTATGCAAATTAAGCGGGTACCTAATTAATATACCCCCCGTGCAACAATCAAAAGAGTTGATGTGGTCGGATTGAGTTTTTTCAGTCAAAGTGGTTCCGTCTGTTTCAAAGAGTCCCAGTGGAGACAGGAACCTAATTCAAACAGGCCCTGTGGGGAATTAAAAAGGGTCTGTTGTGGGTGGAGTGACTATTTGACTATACTAATGGCGATGGAGCCCAATGTGCTCCTAAGGATTGCTGCGATTTTAGAAGATGAAATGTAGGTGTGTAACGTACGATTGGCATCCATCTTATCTGTACTCAGCATCCACCCCCTCAGCCAGGCAGTTTACAGCTGTTCAGATATAAAGAGGAAATTGAAGAATCACAAAGCCACCGAAACTTGATACACAACAGGTTTCATGTTGTTTCAAAGAACAATCAGGTCAAAGCAAATATAGTCCTATAGATTGAAGGTGAGTGATGGTACTTTGAGCACAAATCCATGGCTGCTGTACTGGAATGACACAATAAGTGTAGCGTAGGCAGGGTGTAAAACATAAACAGTTGTTAACAGTTTTTTTGTCGATGTGCACTTTTGAGATTTAATAACTGATAATTAACTACTGAAATGGCTGCTGCTAAACAAACACAAACCCACTTGTTTGACTGCATTTCCAGAGTAGCTGGTTGACTTCTATGTTAAGAATTCAGAGGGTGCTCGTAGGCGATAATGATTAATGTATTGACAGATTGATAGCCTGGTTAAAATCTTGGCAGCATTTGTTCTTGTTTTTGCTTGTAGGTTTAGGTCACATGTATCATAATGGAAATAGGATGTAATTAATGATTAATGATTTCCGTGTTTAGTTTTAAAAAAAAAAAATTATAGGGTGAGGGGTGGGGTGTGTTATAAGTACTTATCAGTTAAACCTAAGATCAGAAATTTTAGATATTGATCAACATTTGATACTGAACCAAATCCTTTTTTAAATAAAAAAATGAAAACACAAAAACATATTATCACAGCAGTTACCTGAACTTTACCCCCATTGACATTGAATTTAAATGAAGGTTAGCTGGGCTTCTAAAAAGATACTGAGACAACCAGACCCCAGTTTAATTCTTTCGTAAGCTCAAACATACCTGCAAGCTGTTATTGTTCCCAGCCTCCACCCACCTCCACCGTTTCCAGCTTCCAATCTTATGCTGGTCGGAAATGGAAATCCTTTGACAACTGTCCTATCTGGTTCTGTATCAATGACATTGACAGGATTTGTTTCATGCTATCTACAATATACACCAGATTCAGGTTTCCAAAGCAATGAGAATCTCCTTATACTTGCTACATGCAGGCACCCTGGAATGCCACTTGTTTACTTACTCATATTCCTGGTTTTGCTGTGTTTGTTGTCAAATCCTTGTTCAATCTTTGCTGCTGTAAGAATAACCCACGAGAAGCACAAGTCTTAGCTGTAGTATTCTGCAGAATTAGTTCTAGGGCTATTGGAGTATGTTTGTCCCCATGACCAGCATGCAATCAGACTTGTATCTTGTGGTTATCAGTCTTATCAATGCAATCTACATACATCAGTTAATGGCGCTTTAATATACATGTATGTACAATCTTTTTTTTTTTTTAATTTGAAGTTGAGGTATCATGTGTGAAAACCAGCTGCGACCCTCTCAATGACTTGACCCTCTCAATGGCTTGACCCTCTCAATGGCTTTGCTTTTCTGCCATTGTTTGCTTTCCATCCCTAGAATTAAGCATCAGGGATTTCAGCCTTTGTGCTCCAAGACTGTGGAATCTTTACATAAGTCTACATTTTTCAAATGGGATTTTGTTAGGTTGGCTTTTTTGCTATTTAGTTTCATGTTAAATTTGATTTTTAGAAATTTTTGGTAACACTCTACATTAAGTATCTCTAATTACTATGTATTTACATAGTACTTATCCTACTTATTTTTTGCACAATATAACTCATCCCTAACCCTAACCCTAACCCTATCCCTAATCTATTCCTCACCCTAACCCTAACTCTAAACCTAACCCCAACCCCCCAAACCTTAACTCTAACCCTAACTCTAAACCTAACCTTAACCCTTTTCTGATACAATTGTGTACTTACATATATTGTGCAGAAGAGCTACACATTACTACACATTAAGTGCATTGTAACTATGCATAATAACAATAATAATAATTAATAATAATGTAAGTACACATGTATTTACTATGTAACTACTATGTAAGTGCACAGTAATTAGAGACACAATGTAAAGTGTTACCAAGTTTCTTTTTTATAGTGCTTTTGGATGACTTTGTCTGTGAAAGGCACAATATACAATACATTTAAAACTGCTGTTGATGCTGAGAGCTGAAGCACTTTGTCCTTGACAGTTTGTATGTTGGGCACAGTACACACAGCACAGACAGGGATTTTGACAGCAACAGTACTTGCATGAGGCCTAGAGATGTGAGAACAATGTGTCCTCTGAGGCAAGCACCGCTCCCTGAATGTGATCCCATTCTAGCAGCTTATTGGCAGCATGCAAGTCCTGCATATGAATAAAGACAGATGTCCAACCTGCACCATGCCAAAATAACCCAGGTGAATGCAAAGTAATAAAGAGCGAAGCGAGCAGGCTTCAAGACAATGAAGAGCATTGTTTAGCACCATGTAACCTTTTGGTGACAGCAACACCAACACACACTCAAGAAATGAGTTCAAGAATAAATACGGGGCTGATGAGAACAGAACAACATGCAGACTAGAATAATTTTAACAGGGGCAAGTGTTCCGTGTTAAACTGCATAAGAAACTTATAAGGGACTTTTAGTCTGTCATATTAATCTAACAGTTAAAACAGCCAAAAAAAGCAAACAAAAAAACACAGTAAGATATGTTCTGGCAAAGGCAAACACATAGCAAACTCTCCATGCATTATTGGTCAGGATTCTTTGCTATAGGGCTTGGTAACTTCAGGCATTGCATTTAGAAAACGGTCTAAAAAAGGCTGCTAGACACACATCTCTTGGGCAATCAAATAAATAAAACCAAATCCTTTGGAAACTATGTGACCAGCCTCTGTACATGCAATTGAGAATATATTCTACTGGAAACCAAACTGCTTTAGGAATAAATGGAAACATTTACAAAATGTGAGACATTCATGCTGCTTTAATCTACAGCTGTACTGGGACTCGATTGCTAATTAACCATTCACTTGAATCTCGGCACAGTCTGCATGTGAACTAATTAGTGCAATCCTTGTGCCCACATCCAAATATACACTTTACTCTGCATTTGAAGAGATTGTGCAATCCCCGTGCCTAAATACAAATATACATTTTAAATCACCCATGTACATAACCCACACTCCGTGCACCACTACACACATACATATAACATAAGATACACACAGGGGCGGGGATTCCATAAGCGCAGTGGTACCAAAGATATAGTTTTCTAATGCCAGCTAGGTAGATCATTGGGTGTCTTTGTTTAATTCCACAATATAGGTGTAAAGGATGGAGTATCCAACACTGGTATAATATTCAATGTGAGTAACATCTGAATTGGTGTTGTTCCTGCTAAAATATTAATGAGTGTGAATCCAATGCGAGTTTAGCAGTTATTGTTTTCTGAGATGGGTTGTATTGTACTTGTCCTGCATATAGTCATGCCAGCCAAGTACAGATAACACTTACTTGACTTAAGTTTAATAAACAGTCAAACACTTTTGTGCTCAAGCTCATTTATTTGCAATAATGTTTGTTTTCAGAGTGAACCAGACAGTGGAGGTTCCTGGTTAGGTCCAAAGTGTGGGGAGTTGGTAATCACCCCAGATGTTAGTGACCTCTGTTCATTCAACAACATTAGCAGCACATTCCAAGTGAGTCGTGAAGGCCTTCCGTTCACAGCAGAAGCTTAATGAAACAGAAACACTGCATTTAACGATTGTGGTTGTTTGAAAGAGAAGAGGTTTTTTAGGTTTGGAGTGCAGACATTATAAAATAAAAGCCCCAATGTTTTTACATAATTGGTACAGATTTCCTTTCATAGTGAGTGAAAGAGAGATTGTGGGATCTGACAACTCTTCTTCTGCAGCTGTGGCCTGCTACCTTTCTCCTGCTGTAGGCCCCACACAGAAGAGGCTTTGAATTGGCCTCAAATTAACTGCCTCTTGTTGTATTCAGTTCCTTAGGATCAAGGATTGTTTTTCTTTTTTTTTTTTTTTTTTTAGGCTGTAGCTTAGAAGGCCTGTATAAAACCTTGGGCATAGTGTTTTTCATGACCTTCAGTGCTTTTTATTTGGATGCCATTGCATATTCATAGCCTTCTATCTGGCAGATGATAAAAAATAAAACACTGACAGAGTTTCCTCAGCTAAGAAGCATCTGTACAGTATATTGATTAAAAAAAGAAAGAGAGGACTATTTTGTTTTGTCAGGACAACCAGCAGAAATTAACCATATATTAAAGGGCAACTTTAATGTATGGGAATGAAAAGTCCCTGTTATATTAGCTAATGTTTTGTTCTTGTTTCGATTCGCTCTACTTACTATGTTCAGTTTCAGTAATCGCACAAAGATAGGAGACATTTTTGAGAGATCTATAGAGGCCACAAAGGTGTTTTTAAACTTCTGAGTTTTAAAAAGTAACTACGATTTCATGCCTGAAACAGAAAGATAAAAAATATACACATTGAATATAAAAGATAAGAATAATACATTAGTTAAAATAACTATGATATTGCATACCTCTTCCAAGTAGCTCTTTACTATCTTTCATTTAATATTTACCTGCATATTATCCTATATTAACACTATGAGAACATTTTCTTAAACGAAGGCTGCCTTACCCCAGTTTCAAATTGATGATCCTGCAGCATGCTGAACTGCATTGAAATTAAGTTTGCGTTAAAGCCGCACTTCATTATATTCCATGAACCAATTGGTTTCATACTGGAGAATGGAAGTGCGCCGCACTTATTCCAAAGCAATCTCCCACAATGCATTGTGGTAAGTATGACAAAGCCAGGAAGCGAGTGAGTGTGAATGTATGTGTTTTTTTACGTTTGTTATCGATATTGTGCAATTGTACCAATGAAAACATTTCCCCAATTTATCACATAACATTCCGTGTTCCAGCTAGCGAAGAAAGATAATGGCTATTCTTAGGATGATGGTGGCCACTCAGAACTGGTTGCTCCTCTGTGTGTGTTGCCATGACAGATTCTGGTGGTAACAGGTTATCAGTGTGGCGTGTGGGACACACAATATTCTTTAGAATATAATTTGTGTACATTAGCATTAAGTACAGTTAAGTACAGTTCGCTGCCGGAGTGCTGGATGAAACCATGGTGCATCAGGAGCACTTGGGGTGGCAGAGGAAGACACGCTGGCATCGAAAGAGTGTCAAAGAGTACTTCATTGTTTCAGATGGCGCTCTATTCATGTACTTCATGGGGACATAGTAAATATTTTGTTCTTAAATTCAATTTGGCACACCACTGGAGCATCAGTTTGAAATGGGGGTTACTGTGCCATGAGAATCGATTTAAAGGATGCCACCTTTCAAGAATAGTCATGCGTCCAATTTGACAAATTCCCCACTTTCTACTCTACATGCAGTATATTGCTTAACTAGCTACATAAAGTGAGTCTTGGTCATACAGTAAATCTCTCAAATGCATTCTGCCCTATCTTTAATGAAAATGTATGGAAATTCCACCTTTTTAAAAGTAGTTTGAAATGCTAAATATTTGTTGACAAAACAAAGACAAGACTGTCCTGTTCAATTCATGGTATGTGAGACATTACATTTTGCCCATGTCATGTTCCAGCAATGCTAACTCCTGATTACATTCAGACTGTGTCACGCTCTAGCAATGCTAACTCCTGATTACATTCAGACTGTGTCACGTTCTAGCAATGCTAACTCCTGATTACATTCAGCCCGTGTCACGCTCCAGCAATGCTAACTCCAGATTACATTCAGCCCGTGTCACGCTCCAGCAATGCTAACTCCTGATTACATTCAGCCCATGTCACGCTCCAGCAATGCTAACTCCAGATTACATTCAGCCCGTGTCACGCTCCAGCAATGCTAACTCCTGATTACATTCAGCCAGTGTCACGCTCCAGCAGTGCTAACTCCAGATTACATTCAACCCGTGTCACGCTCCAGCAATGCTAACTCCTGATTACATTCAGCCCGTGTCACGCTCCAGCAATGCTAACTCCAGATTACATTCAGCCCGTGTCACGCTCCAGCAATGCTAACTCCTGATTACATTCAGCCCGTGTCACGCTCCAGCAATGCTAACTCCAGATTACATTCAGCCCGTGTCACGCTCCAGCAATGCTAACTCCAGATTACATTCAGCCCGTGTCACGCTCCAGCAATGCTAACTCCTGATTACATTCAGCCCGTGTCACGCTCCAGCAATGCTAACTCCAGATTACATTCAGCCCGTGTCACGCTCCAGCAATGCTAACTCCTGATTACATTCAGCCCGTGTCACGCTCCAGCAATGCTAACTCCTGATTACATTCAGCCCGTGTCACGCTCCAGCAATGCTAACTCCTGATTACATTCAGCCCGTGTCACGCTCCAGCAATGCTAACTCCAGATTACATTCAGCCCGTGTCACGCTCCAGCAATGCTAACTCCTGATTACATTCAGCCCGTGTCACGCTCCAGCAATGCTAACTCCTGATTACATTCAGCCCGTGTCACGCTCCAGCAATGCTAACTCCTGATTACATTCAGCCCGTGTCACGCTCCAGCAATGCTAACTCCAGATTACATTCAGCCCGTGTCACGCTCAGCCCGTGTCAGCTCCAGCAATGCTAACTCCAGATTACATTCAGCCCGTGTCACGCTCCAGCAATGCTAACTCCAGATTACATTCAGCCCGTGTCACGCTCCAGCAATGCTAACTCCTGATTACATTCAGCCCGTGTCACGCTCCAGCAATGCTAACTCCTGATTACATTCAGCCCGTGTCACGCTCCAGCAATGCTAACTCCTGATTACATTCAGCCCGTGTCACGCTCCAGCAATGCTAACTCCTGATTACATTCAGCCCGTGTCACGCTCCAGCAATGCTAACTCCTGATTACATTCAGCCCGTGTCACGCTCCAGCAATGCTAACTCCAGATTACATTCAGCCAGTGTCACGCTCCAGCAATGCTAACTCCAGATTACATTCAGCCAGTGTCACGCTCCAGCAATGCTAACTCCAGATTACATTCAGCCAGTGTCACGCTCCAGCAATGCTAACTCCAGATTACATTCAGCCAGTGTCACGCTCCAGCAATGCTAACTCCGGATTACATTCAGCCCGTGTCACGCTCCAGCAATGCTAACTCCGGATTACATTCAGCCCGTGTCACGCTCCAGCAATGCTAACTCCAGATTACATTCAGCCCGTGTCACGCTCCAGCAATGCTAACTCCTGATTACATTCAGCCCGTGTCACGCTCCAGCAATGCTAACTCCTGATTACATTCAGCCCGTGTCACGCTCCAGCAATGCTAACTCCTGATTACATTCAGCCCGTGTCACGCTCCAGCAATGCTAACTCCAGATTACATTCAGCCCGTGTCACGCTCCAGCAATGCTAACTCCTGATTACATTCAGCCAGTGTCACGCTCCAGCAATGCTAACTCCAGATTACATTCAGCCAGTGTCACGCTCCAGCAATGCTAACTCCAGATTACATTCAGCCAGTGTCACGCTCCAGCAATGCTAACTCCAGATTACATTCAGCCAGTGTCACGCTCCAGCAATGCTAACTCCTGATTACATTCAGCCCGTGTCACGCTCCAGCAATGCTAACTCCGGATTACATTCAGCCCGTGTCACGCTCCAGCAATGCTAACTCCAGATTACATTCAGCCCGTGTCACGCTCCAGCAATGCTAACTCCAGATTACATTCAGCCCGTGTCACGCTCCAGCAATGCTAACTCCTGATTACATTCAGCCCGTGTCACGCTCCAGCAATGCTAACTCCTGATTACATTCAGCCCGTGTCACGCTCCAGCAATGCTAACTCCTGATTACATTCAGCCCGTGTCACGCTCCAGCAATGCTAACTCCGGATTACATTCAGCCCATGTCACGCTCCAGCAATGCTAACTCCAGATTACATTCAGCCCGTGTCACGCTCCAGCAATGCTAACTCCAGATTACATTCAGCCCGTGTCACGCTCCAGCAATGCTAACTCCTGATTACATTCAGCCAGTGTCACGCTCCAGCAGTGCTAACTCCAGATTACATTCAGCCCGTGTCACGCTCCAGCAATGCTAACTCCAGATTACATTCAGCCCGTGTCACGCTCCAGCAATGCTAACTCCAGATTACATTCAGCCCGTGTCACGCTCCAGCAATGCTAACTCCTGATTACATTCAGCCCGTGTCACGCTCCAGCAATGCTAACTCCTGATTACATTCAGCCCGTGTCACGCTCCAGCAATGCTAACTCCTGATTACATTCAGCCCGTGTCACGCTCCAGCAATGCTAACTCCTGATTACATTCAGCCCGTGTCACGCTCCAGCAATGCTAACTCCTGATTACATTCAGCCCGTGTCACGCTCCAGCAATGCTAACTCCTGATTACATTCAGCCCGTGTCACGCTCCAGCAATGCTAACTCCAGATTACATTCAGCCCGTGTCACGCTCCAGCAATGCTAACTCCAGATTACATTCAGCCAGTGTCACGCTCCAGCAATGCTAACTCCAGATTACATTCAGCCAGTGTCACGCTCCAGCAATGCTAACTCCAGATTACATTCAGCCAGTGTCACGCTCCAGCAATGCTAACTCCAGATTACATTCAGCCAGTGTCACGCTCCAGCAATGCTAACTCCTGATTACATTCAGCCCGTGTCACGCTCCAGCAATGCTAACTCCTGATTACATTCAGCCCGTGTCACGCTCCAGCAATGCTAACTCCTGATTACATTCAGCCCGTGTCACGCTCCAGCAATGCTAACTCCAGATTACATTCAGCCCGTGTCACGCTCCAGCAATGCTAACTCCAGATTACATTCAGCCCATGTCACGCTCCAGCAATGCTAACTCCAGATTACATTCAGCCCGTGTCACGCTCCAGCAATGCTAACTCCAGATTACATTCAGCCAGTGTCACGCTCCAGCAATGCTAACTCCAGATTACATTCAGCCAGTGTCACGCTCCAGCAATGCTAACTCCGGATTACATTCAGCCCGTGTCACGCTCCAGCAATGCTAACTCCGGATTACATTCAGCCCGTGTCACGCTCCAGCAATGCTAACTCCAGATTACATTCAGCCCATGTCACGCTCCAGCAATGCTAACTCCTGATTACATTCAGCCCATGTCACGCTCCAGTAATGCTAACTTCTTATTACATTCAGCCCGTGTCATGTTCCAGCAATGCTAACTCCTGATTACATTCAGCCCATGTCACGCTCCAGCAATGCTAACTCCTGATTACATTCAGCCCGTGTCACGCTCCAGCAATGCTAACTCCTGATTACATTCAGCCCGTGTCACGCTCCAGCAATGCTAACTCCCGATGTCTTATGTATATGAATGATGGTCCCACAGAATCTGTGTCATCCCTCTTCTTTGAAGCTATTTTAATAACTTTTAAATGTTTGAAACTTTCACAAAATATTATAATAAACAAGTGTCAGGCAATAGGTGTGATAGATTCTGACATTCTTCACAAATATACCACACATAAACCAGATAAACAAGTTCTCACAAAATGATTTGAAAGAAATGAAAAAATACTCTCAGCTTCCAGCTTCATGACATCAACAATCAGAAATCTAAAGATTAGGAAGTGGATATATTACCATCTTCCAACAGTAGCTGGGTGTCCCTTGTCGCTCTAATAAGATTAATGTCTATATCATTTGTCTTTATCTTTTAAATCTCAATTTGGCAAATCAAATGAAGATGTAAGAGGTTTTATTTCCCATTGTGGGCAGACAGGCGAAGGCAATTCCCTACATTGGATAGTACCCCTCAGGCTGAGTTTCCAAGCTAAGTGACTAGACCCTCCTTTATTCTAGGGTTCTGCGTTTGTCTGTGTAGGAGAGGGGAAAACATTTAGCAATTGGCTGGTCTGAGTGGGGGTTTAAAAACTGTCGATCACAGCTTGGAAATAGCAATAAAGGAATCATTTATAAATATAGCCCAATATGCTACCCTGTTTGTCCTCACAAATTCTAATACAGTTTAGCACACATTGCTGCCTGCTTTTTTGGTTATATTTATTTATTTATTGGATTTATATAGCGCTTTTTATACAATAGTATTGGAAAGCATTGTACAGTACATAGCAGAAAAAAAGGACAAACCACAATACACTTGTGTAGCATGTCACACATACAACTGCCATAAAATCAGAGGATTTAAATAACATTTAAATAACAGTATACACATAATACAAAAAGCAGCACTTTTGGAGTTACATTAAAACCCTCTAAGATAAGAAAGACATTTTATAAAAGTGTGTTTTTAGTCTTGACTTGAAAACTGTAACAGTCCCAGCTTCCCTGACAAACAAAGGCAGAGCATCCCATAATTTAGGAGCTCTACAAGAAAAAGCCCTCCTCCGGTGTTGCTTTTGTTGACCCTAGGAATAACCAGCGGCCCTGCAATCTGTGATTTCAGTGTGGTTTGGAAAATATGGGGTCAGTAACTCCTGCAAATAACAACAAATTCTATACTGCCCAGGGAGCCAGTGTAAAGAGGCCAAAACAGGGATAATATGTTCACTTTTTCTGGTTTTAGAATTATTTTGAACCCTAACTTGCAGTGGACTTTTTTATTTTTTTTAATAGCAGGCAGCTGGTCGGTTTGTGGAAAGAGAAAGATGGTTTCACAAATATATAGTTAAGACTGGGCCTCTATTCAAGTCGACAACAAGCAAGTGTCAAGCTCATGGATAATTCCAAACACTGTTTTAACTTTGACCAGTCAGGGTTTGATTATTTCAAATTGTCTTTTATCCTTGCATATGAACTTTCTTTGTCATAGTAGAAAACTGGGTAACACTTTACATAAAGTGTGTCTAAAATCTGAGTATTTTCATAGTAGTGATGTAGTAAATGCATGTGTGCTTCCATTGTACTTAATAAATACACAATAGTATCAGGAAAGGGTTAGGGTTAGGGTTGGGTATTATGCATATTGTAACTATGTATAATGAAAGACAGATTGTGCCTAAGGATCTTGGTGTGATGGTAAAGAAGAAGGGTAAAGGCTGTTTAATATTTTATTTGCAGGATCATTTTCTAAAATGTGTGAATGGAAGCATATCCATCTTGGACAAGCATTCTATTTGCACAGCAGTTAAAGGGTCAGGTGTTGATGTTGGTAAAGCAGCTGAGGTTATGCAAGATCCAATCCTTCGTAAAGTGTAGTTTTTAAATAAACTAAAACGTTTGTTTTAAGAATGTATGTAAGAGATTTTGCACAGCAATGTGGTGCATTTTCTGGCAGAGACACCCTGGAAGTAATTCATCATTTAATGGCTTCTAAGTTATCTTATTCATGAGATGACTGACATGCCTCTCATTAGCACCCTGTCTGCAATTACATGGCACAGCCTTGTCCCAGGATAGATCAGTTGACTGAAATAGACTGGAGCTGTGTCTGGAGGGTTCCCTGGGTGACACATGCCTTTCCCTGTTCATTACCACAGTGATTACTGTTTTTAGCTCTTCTAATGAGCGAGTGAGTGGAATAATACTGCAAGCATCAATTGAAGTAGGAGGAGTCAGTCTATCAGAGAGCCCCTGGCAGCAAAGGTCCTAAACAGGTGTGCCAGGGCGTGATACGATGGCTTGTGTGATGTCAGGCCAGGAAATGCAGGACAAAGAATGGAGGAGGGATGATAAGACCCATTTTTTGGGATGAAAACGCATAACAGTCTTGCATTTTGATTGGTCCTTGTCTGTCACAGAAATATGACACATCAACACGAGTAGGAAAGCTTGGAGGCATTGTGATCGGAGAGAGAGAGAGAGTGAGAGAGAGAGATATAATTTCCAGAACCTTTCAATTAAAGTATAATGTGGTATTTTGTGGTATATATTGTACTAATATAACAAACTATGGTTGGCTATTACTTTATATAAATTGTCATGTTATGCACAAGTGTAAGAATTGGCTTTGTGGTGATTTACTTTTTTCTTTCAAATAGCATATATCTATAATTGTTTGTGTGGTTTATTTTAATTGCATATATACTGTATACCTTGCCCACCATTATAGTTTTGTTACAGGATTCATTAGTTTATCTGTAATGTTATCACAGTTTTACATATAGACTGCTAGTTCTCAGGGTTCTGGACCACTTTGCTTTTATAATGTCCCAGATTCTAACATACATAACATCTCCCTTTTTTTTTTTTAATAAACAAAAACCTGCAACTCGATTACGTATAAATTGTACATTTTGAAACAGTTCAATCACATGTCTTTACTTCATGCTGTATGATCAGCTCCTACAGATGAAGTCTTTCCGGTGGCTTTGGCTGTCTTCACTGCGAGAGTAAACAGGGCTCTTTAATGCAGGGAGCTGCATAGCTCTCATTGGTCTTGATGAGGTGCTCTGAGCTCTCCTAGCTAGCGTACTTGGCACTGAAGTGCTGACCGCTGTGCTTTCTTGCTCCCAGTTCTCATTGTCACTGCTCCCTGGTTTGTCAGCTGTATACCCTCTACTCTCCCTACTTGTCCTTGCACTAACTAGGCTGCTTGACGCCTCTGTTGGGCTGTGTGCAGGCTGTCCACTGTCCTGCATAGCTGGCTGCTCTGCAGGACAGTGGACAGCCTGACAATCATCCACATGATTGCGGCGGTAGAGAGTTCCTTGGACGTCCACAAGATATGAGCGTGGTGCAATATTTTGCATACAGGTACCCAGTCTCCAGCGGCCTGTCGATCTCCAGACAGTGGCTTCATGCGAATTGGCTCACCAATGTTTAGCTCAGGCAAGTCTTCTGTTGCAGCGTATCTGGTACGCCTTGTACCACACTGGCCTCAAGAAACTTGTTAGCTACCGACAATGATGTCTTTAGTCTCCTTGACATCAGGCTCTGTGCTGGGCTACTATCTATGCCCTCTGTTGACATGTTTCTCCAATGCAGGATGGGTTTCCATGGGTCTTTACCATCACTTTTAGTTTTCTTGCACAAGTTCTTCACGATCTTCACAGCAGATTTAGCTTTGCCATTAGCTTGCGGTTGATGTGGTGATGAGGTGACGTGCTCAAATTACCATTCAGTGGCAAATTGTCTGAATTGCTTGCATGCAAATTGCTGTCCATTATCTGAGATAACTCAATCCAGTTGACCATGATGCACAAACTATGCCTTGCAACACTTGATTGTAGTCTCAGCAGACTAGTCTGGGAGCAGCTTGATTTCCCAGAAGTCTGAGTAGTGGTCAACTATTAGCAGGAACTCTTTCCCTGCATAGTTGAATAAGTCCAGGCTGATAACACTATGTAACACAATTTTTGTTCCTGGGTAGTAAGTGTTATTTCCTAATTGCTTATGCCTCAAAAGTATAGAAAATGGCTATTATTCCCCACAAATTTTGCTTTTGTGACCAGGACAGTGATATTTCAAAATATCACTATTTCCAATGGGAAAATGGGCAAATGTGTGTTTTTTCGTTCACATAAAGTCAGAAAAAAACAACATATGAATCCAAATTAACATGTATTTATACTAAAGTAATACAAAGATGACTACAAAAAATTTAGAAGTGAGTAGTTTTTCGAGATTTACAATTATACTGTATTTACTGTATTTAATTTTTTTTTTTTTTTGTTACACAGTGTAATCTGCCATGGCCGTGATGGAATCTCATGTGACATCATATTTCCTTCTGCTGCTCATGTGCATATTCATTGCAGATAGAACTATTGCTGACAATGTCTTTTGTCTCACCTTGCATATTAGGCCAGTACAGGGTGTCGCGTGCCTGCCGTAGCATGCTTCTCCACCAATGTGGCTTGAATGTATGTCTGCTAGCATCTCTGGTCTCAATGATTTGGGTATGATGACCCTCAGCCCATGACCAGTATTCTCTTACAATGATTGGAATTTCCTTCTTCAACTTCAGTGCTTGCAAACATTCATCTCTCTGATGCAATCGCTGACCTGTGACATTCAAATAATCTGCTTGATTGATCTGTGCTATGTCTGCAAATTGTGTGGTGCTCATTCTCTGCACTGGACATCAGGTCTGCTGCTGTTGCTCTTCTGAGTGTGTCTCTGATATACATCTCAGGGTCTGGCTTGTACACAACATTGTGGCTGTAATGCTGGAGAAACTTGGATGCGCTCAGGAGGGGCTTCTTGAAGATGGCTATCAGTGGCTTATGGTCAGGTTCTGCTGTGATCATTTCTCGGACGTAGAGATAGTGATGGAAACCCAGGCAGACGAAAGCTATGCTCAAGCATTTCTTGTCAATCTGTGCATAGTTCTGCATGGTCGGGGACATTGCTCTAGATGCAAAGCAGCTGGCTGACCTTCTTGCAGTAGGCAGTATCCAAGCCCATTTTGAATCACTCTGTATATGACAGGCTTCGTAACATCATAGTACTTCTGTTCAAATTCTCAGCTTCTCAGGCTTCTTCACAATTACCATGTTGCTTAGCCAATCAGTTGGCTCTGTCACAGGTGCAATATTGCCCTCTGCTTCATGCTTATCTAGCTGTGCCTTTACCCCTGGCTTGATGGTTGCTGGCAGACTACGTGGGGCGCATTGTACTGGTGGAACGCTTGGGTCGAGTTCAGAATGAACCTCTCCTGGAACGGATTCTACTGCTCCATTAAACACATCATCATATGCACTGGTCAGCTGTTGTTTCGACAAAGGTCTATTTGGCTGATGTTCTGCCTTGTTTAGCTCAGCAGGGATGGTGAATTGCATCAGTCCCAGGCGCTCGCATGCCAAACCAGACAACAGCGGTTTCTGATTGGCTTCAGCAATTTCAAATTCAAGCTTGTACATATGTCCATTACATCACATGTTGCCCCAGAGTCAAGCTGGCAGTGTTAATAACCCAAAAACCAAGGCTGAAACATTTTAACATTTAACCTAGCTACTGAATCAACGCTATTGAAACAATCTTTACAAATGTAACAATTCTGCTGGAAAGATGACGTTTAAATTCTGTGCTGGCTGCAAAAAAAAGCAACAAGCAGACAAAATAGACTTTTTAAAAACAACCTTGAATGACTAATTCAGCAACATTTTCGAGTTTTGTAAACCTTGCAAACTTATGTTGACACATCAATTAAAATGATTGTGTAGTTTAGAACCTATTTTGCTGCCTCAGTCTAATCCCAAAATACTAAACACCGGAGAAACGTTAAGTGCAAACCTGAAATGACAAAACTGAACTTGTGTGTTTTTCTTTATACACACTGTACATTTCTAGTAGTGTGTATAATTGTCATTGTACAGTATGAGGAATTCACCAATCATGAAGCTGGTATTTGTTTGACCCCGTTGGTGTAGTAACCTGGCATTGAGTCGAACCACACAGCTACTGTAGCGCTGCTTCTACTTAAATATTAAGTATTAAATCAACAGGGGCTGTGAAGACTACAGTAATGTAAAATACTGCAAGGAAAATAAAATAAAATACATATCCCTCATGGTTTCTATAATATGGGCTTCTTTCAAAGAAAGTATGACTCTAAAAGGTGTAGACCAGGGGTTTCCAACCCTGGTCCTGGAGAGCAGGTTTTATAGTTGTCTTTACATCATCAGTGGCTAAAGATCTGGAACATTAACACAATAATTGGTTCAATTAAGTAACAGAGATTGATTGAAATGAAAACCAGCAGCCAGAGTAGCGCTCCAGGACCAGGGTTGGAGACCCCTGGTGTAGCCTAACATGCAGGACAGAGCTTCTTTGTAGAGCTGTGCCTTCAGAGATTATTCAAAGAGAAAAAAATGTTTAGGAAAGGTTCCACAGTATTAAGTAGAACGTCAACTCTGGACATCAGCTTATAAAGGTTAAGCAACTGAATGGTATAACCTTGTGACAATGCAAAAACATACATATGCAGTAGATATAGGGCCATTCATAGCAATATGACAGGGAAATTATGCAGATCATAAAGCAATCTATTACAAATATACTTCTTATGAAGTATTCTCTGGCAAATGCCAGTATGCATTTATGCATGTACTTATAAACGTTATCTCCCAAGCAGAGAGAGTTAATTGATTTATACAACTCAATAATGTAATTGTGACAAGTAGGGCTCAGGATTGACAGATCCAGCGATCCCAGTTGAATTTATTATGTGCCAGTATTGTAACTGCCTAGTCTATAAACAGCAAGTCATGCATCAGGACTGCTAATTCCACCTATACACGCTATAGAACAGTATTAAGGTCTTATCAATAACATATTCAATCATTTAAATTACAAAGAGGTAATCAATGCAGCTCTGTACCCCCAGACGGACTACCTTTCTAAATCTAATATTTCACCTCTTACACTTTTGAAACACAGGGCAGTGCTAATCAATCTATCTATCTATCTATCTATCTATATCTATCTATCTATCTATCTATCTATCTATCTATCTATCTATCTATCTATCTATCTACCTACCAAGTCATTTGGCTACTACATTATATTTAGTGCAGTATGATTAAGGTCATTCAGAATAGTATAAAAGGTATCACATGCCTGTCCAAAGGCCTGACATATGTGCTTAATAACATTGCATTGAAGTGTAATCAATTCGCTTGGCAGTTGATAAATGTCACGCAGTATTAGCCCCTCAAGCAGTGTTTAATTGTAAAATGAGTCCATGGATTGATTTCCCATGAGCTGTGCTGTAACTGATACATTGTACAGGGTGATACACCAGGCATTTCAATTCATATTCACAAAGTATTTACAATTAGCAGCGTATGTATCTTGTTTGTTTTTTAATGATAGACAACATGCGTTTAATAAAAAAACTATTGCAAGAAGTTTACAGCATATAATAAATACAACATGCACAAAATATCAGCCAGGATGATAACTGAAATCACACAATGAATATGTTTTAATACCTCTTGCATACATCATGAGGGTTAAGATATTAATATTGTAACAGAGGTTGGTGAGACACCAACAAGTTATTATTATTTTTTTTTTACTTCATTTCATCCAATAAGTTGTGGCTTAAACAGTACAGAGCAGTGGAAAATGGTACCCTAGAAAACATCATTCCAGAAATGTTTACATTTAACAAGAAAATAAGTAAATACATATCTTATTTTACAGAGCTCCCTTGTGAAAGATAAATAATCCAAAGTCACAAGAGAGTTTGTCTTTGATGAACATTGAGGCTGGGGACCTACAGAAATATCACAAGATATTGCTTTTTTTTGGGGGGGTTTTGTTAATTTAGTAGTTACCAATTATTATCTTTAGCTCAGCTCACAGATACCACCCCTGCCTGACTCAGGAGGGGCGAAGATGGACACATGCTGGACTACATGGTGTGGACCAAACATGTGGTTTGTATCGCTCAGATAAAAGAGGTCTGAGAGAATAATATAACCTTATCTGACCATAAGAACTTAAGAAAGAAAATGCTGGTTCAGTCCATTGTTAAATACTGCAGTCCAGATTTGACATCTCAAAATTGATGAGAAAACAAGTCAATTTGACTGGGCACTGGAAGACAGGCTCTTGAAGTGTTAACCCTACTAAACCACACACCCACTCAGACATGTTACACACCTGCTCCCTGGGAAGACACTGTAATATGGTCTCTAGTGTAAACAGTGGGAATGCATAATGAGTGCATACAGTCTTTCAAAGGATTGACTGAAGAGATTAGAGTGGACCAAGTAGTGCGATAAACATCTGCTTGCAGTTTCTCTTTTTTTTTTCGTATAGATTCCTAGTTTGGATGATTTGGTACTTTGCATTTAATTGTATTATGCTTTTAATAACGCAAGCGTTTTTGGAAGTGAGCATCATGAGATTTCAGTTGGTTGTAGAAGCAAGTACTTCTAAGCTCTGTTTTTATAGGCAGTTATGATCTGAGTGCCTCTGGCAATTTTAAACAGATGCACGCTGCAAACCCATGCAGGACAAAGACCAGCCAAGTAGAAGCATACAGCGGAGGCCAAATGTTTAGCATCACCCAGAATTTCAGGAATGAGGCATAACTGAAAAACTACAAAATGTTATCTCAAAAGTCTACTGGAAGCCATAATAGTAATACAGTATTTCATGTTAGATTTAGAATTGTCACATTAACAGATACATTAAGTATCTGGGAAACTACAAAGCAGTATGTAATTCAATATTTTAACGAAAACATTATTCAGCAAGTTTCATTTGACTTTATGAAGCAAAATGAGTTATTCTATAGGGTGATGCAAAACTTTTGGCTCTGAAACCAGTTCATAATACAACGATTTGTTTTTTATATTGTTATAATAGACCAATCTAGGTGTCACAAAAAGATACAAATCCTGGTAGATCAGTTTCGTTTGTCCAAATATAACACAGTGCAGCACACGTGTTATCAGCTCTGCATGTTTTATTTGTAATGTATGTTGGCTTTGAGCTGGAGTAATGACCACGGGACACTACAATATTTTCTCTTCTTTTAAAAATAAAAACTAAAATTGTACAATCTTACATTTAGCCAGTGTGGAAATTGCACTAATGCTCTGATGCCCTGTTATTGTTTCAGAACAGAACTCAGGTGATGAGTGCTGCAGTCTCAAGGGTTAAAAGAGGGTCTTGTCTGATTGGACAGGACACTGACACTGCGGTCCTCTCCAGTTTTATTACCAATTTCAGGTGGCGATAGCTATGATAAGAAAGATGACATGTGGCTTATCTTTGGAAATGTTTATTTGATGATCGACGCAACACGGTTGATTTTCATTTTGTGTGTGACTCATATATATCAAAAAAGTGTCCTATATAGAATTTGCTAGAACTTACACAGTGTGTAAATGAAACTTGATGATCGTGGATGGCAAAGAAAGCTCTACACTCATTCAGAAAAGAAAGAGTCAATACTGCATGGGTTTCTAAAACCGCTGCTATACAGGAGTAAGATGATAGCCCTCTGATGGATTTGTCTGGTTTATTAACTCCTAAATGTGCTCACAGCTTCACTCCTGAACCTCTAACTAGCTCTATGAGATTAGTATGTGTTATCAGTTCCCATATTATCACACCCCAAATCACAGTCACATTGCAACCTTACCCAGGAGAGAAGATGGTCTCCTTCAATTGACTCAAAAGAGATCAATGTCATTAGTCATTTTTTGCCCCTGGATAATTTCAGAGGATTTAAAAAATGTTTTTTGGTAAATTCTGATCCCATCAGGTCTCAGGCAATACAAGCCTGTTTTGTATATCAGATGCTACATGATGTTGCTGCCACTCAACCCCCTGAGCCAAGACTCAATAAATCCCCATTGAATGGTTGGTTTTAGGGGACACCTAAGATAAGGCGGTGTATTCAGTTGATCTAAACAGATTCTGATCTTAATTCTGAAACAATGAAATCTCAGAATGTACTAATGACATCTAAAAACTCTGTAACCCTATCCCCAGCCCAATCCCTATCCCTCTCCTTAACCCTACCCCTACCTCTACCCCTAACCCTATCGCTATTCTTAAACCTAAGCCTATCCCTATCCCTACCCCTAACCCTATTCTTAACCATAACCCTTATCTATCCCTATCCCTATCCCTATCCCTATCCCTAAGCCTAGCCCTAACTCTAGCATTTCTAATGACCGTCTTCATTGTATTTATTTCTGTTTTAACAACATTCAAACTAGGGTAGTATTTTTTTTTTAATTGATTTGAATTGTGCTATTAATACGATCCACCACTGCTTAAATCAACTGAATATACCTTAAGGTGTGCTGATTCCAATACAGTTACAAATTCTGTACCTGGGCTTTCCCTCTAACAAGCCTTTATTTCCCCCATTTCTGCTGGGGACAACATGTGAGCAACAGGCTTCTCAAGTTTTATTGGATATAATCTGATTAAATACTACTACTGCTAAAAATAATACTAATAATGATAATAGCAAAAACAAGAAGCCAGGAGTTATTATAGATGTATATACTTTCTATTAATCTCTAAATAATGAATACACAAGTTATCTGTATTTCTATTACTGTACATGTCTATATGCCTTATGTACTTTGGAGCTAGTAAAACATGACCTTAATGTCAGTCAAGCCTGTTTTCAAACAGCAAGAGCATGGGTTTTGAATTAGAACGTTATAAACTATTCACATAAATTACAGGTGAGGGTAAATGTAATTTTGCTGTTTATCCAGCTGGAGTTCAGAGATTGATTTTTTTTTTAAAGAAAGCTCTTCCATTAACTTTGCCCTCAGCATTTTTTTTTTATTTGACATGTTGCAATTATAAGCTATTAAACCTGCAGCTCAAATCACCAGGTAATGCTTTTAATTTCAATATATGAGCTTTTGCCTTTAGGGCTCCTTTGATTTACATTGTATTTAAGTGAAAACTGACAGAAATAAATAACCCTCCATCTGCAGGCAACTTGTCTTTAAGATGAGGATATTATTCAGTGCAACAGTTAAAATGGCCTCCTACATATCTGTTTTTGTCTGCTCCAGTTTGGATTTTTTTTTTTACCAGAGAATTGTGCCACTTGGCAGCTTTGAGCTGAAGTCTTTCTTTCTGCTTTTGTTCTGTGTTTATTATTATTATTATTATTATTATTATTATTATTATTATTATTATTATTATTATTTGCTTTGAACTTTCTGTTCCAATTTAATAGAATTGTAATTTAGATCTAGAGCAGTTAGCAAATTGGTTGTTAAAAAGGCACAGCAGTGGAACTGAAAAGACCTGTAATTTAAACTGCTCTCTGAAGCCTGGTATCAGTCTGTCACCTCGGTGCAAAAACCAGCCCAGAAAGTGCTAAGAGCGCTGTGGCAGATCCTTCACCATTGACCTGCAACAATAACAAGGCAAGGGTACAGAAATTATCCCAGATTAGACCACCTAAGATTTGCTGCAGGATTAACGTCATTTCACAACTATAGTTAGAAGTTGATCTTGTTTTACACATGCCCAATATCTTTTTGCGCAATCAATAATATTGCATTTGAATGAAGGCTAACAAATAACACTTCAAAGGGTTAGACAATACAAATTACAAATGACACATGCCCAGTGCATGCTGTTTAGTGTTACTAATTTAAAATGAGAGACTTGCAGAGACTTGAACCTTCCTGATATAACTGACAGCAGAGTACAACATGTCAGAAAGCAACAGAAAAGGCTGAGTGAGACAGGAAGAAGAATGACATCTCAGCTTTTATTATTCTCACTGTGCTCACAATTAGCATTTAATAAACTCACATCGCTGTTGGGTTCAGTTCTAGATGTAGACTGGGCTTTATATTCATACATGACGCACTGACCACATTGTGGACCGGTGTATATGTGTATATATATATATATATATATATATATATTATATATATATGCCACTATATATATATATATATACGTGAAACTAGTAAATATAGACACACACACACACACACACACACACACACACGTTGAAATGCATAAGCCACATTGAAATGCATAAGCCATGCTTGTCTGCTGTGTCTTTGCACAAAACTAAACTGAGAAGGGTCTGTACATTATGTGCTGTAGTAAGTGGCATATGTGACTGTGTGGTGGACTTTCTGCACAGTGCAGCTTTGAGTAGTATTGGGGAGCGTTATACTGTTGGAGGTGTCGTCTTTGAAATGTGATTTGGTAACCAATAGTTTTGAAGCAGCACTTAACCTAAAACATTTCTAGGTTAGTGAATTGTACTGGCTTGTACATTTTCAAATAAAAATAGTTTGAAATTCTTGAAATACAGAATAGTCATTCACTCAACCACAGAGAATAGGATTCTCTGGTAAAAAAAGAGCCTGCAGGAGGTACTATTTTATTCAAGCGAAATAAAAACCAACTCAGCCGTGTTGGGTGTGTTTTTAGTTCTCATACAGTATTCATGTTGTGTGTGACAAGCTTAAAGTAAGCCTGTGTTCTTTAGCACACCTGTATGCTATGTCATACTTTCACGAGACTCTGCCACACTGTATAACCACATGTTTATATCCTATGGAACATATTCCAATCACATTTGAAATGTTTTTGATTATTCTTAAGACACACACACAAAAAAAAGAAACACAAGCATTACCAAAACAACACAGTAAATAGTGTAAAAATATTGAAATGTGTTTATTATCTGTTGCATAGGATTTATAATAAATTAATCTTAAACACTTGATTTACAGTGAACAGTTTACTCGTGTTTTACCATGGTATACCACAGTTACCTTTTTATAAATCTCTTCCCATGCTCACTTCACCCACCAGAGCCTCGGGATGTACTGTACTCTACACTCTTGCTTAACTGTAATTGTGTTTAATAATGGTTTAATAATAAAATAAGCATTCACATCATTCTCTTGGCTAGCAGGTGATGACATATGAGAAATTATGCTGCAATTACACCAGCTGACAGACAAGTTAGCTTTCTAATATAATTAACATCCTTCACTCGTCATGAGCAGGCTGTGTAGGAGCTGCTTTGGTCCATTCATACTTTAATGGGTAGATACAAACAGGTCAAAACAACAAAGCTCCCAAATTTGAAACGAACAACCCAGTCGTACTCGGTGTCCTCCACACTGCCTGAACCAACACCATCAATGTGTGCTGAAACCACGAGAATACCATTTACTTTTTCAAAAAGTGATAATCTTGAGTGACATAGGTAGTGTAATTAGGCTATTCATTAAGTAAGTTGCTGCTTATAAAAATCTAACAACAATTTGGAGTAAGAGATTCACTGTATTTTTTAAATCAAGAATCTTGCACTTTATCGGAAATTCATAAACTTTCATTAAAAAGTGCCGGTGTAGGGCCAGAAAGTGGTACATTGTCAGAATGTGGTACTCGTACCAAAACATGACCCATGTAAGGTCAGAAAATGGTACGCTGTCAAAAAGTGGTATGTTTGTATTAAGTCTTTTAATGCTGTGCCAGTTTATGTACAAGTTCTTTTTTTTTCAATATATATGCTGATAGCGGTACAATGTGAAGCAAGAAAATGTTGACTAGGCTTCTGATGTAGGCTTCTGATGTAGGCTTGCTTTAAATATATACATTTCAGAACCATTAGTCGTTCCCTCATTTATACAGATGGATAGAATATATAATAATTGTATTAAATGAGGTTTATATGCATGCTGCCTATTTGTACTGTATACCAATGATATGTTATGTTGGCTATAGATAAAATAGTGTTAGTAGTATGCCTATTTCCTCTATATAGGAGTGTTTCAATGCAAATGTAAGTAATGTCACTATGTACAGTTTGCCCTCGCTGTAATGGTATAACAGTGTCATTTAGTGCAATATTTTGTTGCCATTTGTTTTTCATCAGGAAAGTTTAGTGGATAGATTTCCTGACTCCCCTCACATGAGATTATGTCATAAACGTGACTGAGGTGAGTCATCAAAATTTGACACCAAATCAAATTACCCCCCTGCTTGACCTTTTCAGGATCCTTCACTTTATGAAGCCTAATCAACATGCTGACTGCCCGTTGAACTTTAGTGCAGTCCAAATACCAAAACACCTCTATAATATTTCCATTACACAGTATAGTGCTAATATCGATGCAGGAAATGTGTAACAAAAAAGGACAAATATATAGAATATTAAAATGTTTGCACAACTACAGTATACTGTACTGCATCCCTATAATAAAACAAACAAACAAACAAACAAACAAAACCCTGCGTGAACTGCAGTTCAAGAATTGCTGGGAATTATGCTACTACGTTCATTTGCAAGAAATAGGCTCCTCATCAGAATAAAAACAGGATGCTATGAATAGACAAAAGGTACAAAAATAGTCATTTTGTTTTTTTCCCCTGGATTTAACTTTTCTTTAGCCAACATTCAGTTCAATACACTCAGAGCACATTGCATTTGTAAAAAGCAGTAATTTTTCAGTATAATAAGTAAAATAAATAAACGATAAAAATAAACCCCTTTGTTGAAACCATCCAAGACATGCAGGGTCAGAACAGTCATGAAAAGGCATACAAGGCATTGATTAACTAGCGAACACAGGGCTGTAAGCGATAGGCAAAAACAAGCAGACAAAAAGACTGCTCAGAGTTATCATTGTGATCTTAATATAACCCCATACCTTTAAAGCCTATTGCACGTAAAATACACGTCTCTTACGATAATAATTTAAAACATTATATTGACACCTTTTAAAATTATATCTCCAGCCATACAAGGCTCTAATTAAGGGTATATTGATTCAGAAGTGCTGTGATTGATGACTGCACAAATCACTACAAACAAGACAAACTGTAGTTCACCCACAACATTGTGTATGTTATCAATGTTAGATAACCCAATTTGTTGCTCATCAGTTAAAGTCACATACATTTGGTGAATTGTGGAAAAAATTATATAACCCTTTACCCATTTTTCAGTACATCGTACCCCTTTCAGATGGGAATGTCCTTGTTTTCCGAGCTAAAATAATTAGCGCATGCCCGGACAAGCACAGTACACAGTGTATTACATTTTAACACGTACCGCAAAATAACACCAGACCTGTAATATAGTCTAGCAGATATGTGTCAGAATCGTGACTTTAATGATAAAAACCACTATCGGTTACTCGCAAAATGTTATTTATCTAGTGTTTGTGTTGCAAACTTCAAATATTGGTGATATATCAACTTTAATTAATTTTAACTTTAGTCAATAAAATGTCATATAAACTCATAAAACTGACTTGTGGCCACATAAGGTACCTGCAGGTGAGCTTGAACAAAAGTAACTATACCATGCATATGTGTTTCAGAATTACTATAGCAATGCTACTCCTCATTCTGTGCATTAAAATATTTGCTAATTGTCATAATTCATCCATGCTAGAGGCCACTATAGCTTTGTAGTGAATTGTAGGATGCCTGTATCAGCTAATATTTGCCTAATTATTAAGATATATCATCAATAATCAACCATTTAGTACACAAACAAAGTTGAAAGGTTCACATTTCTGTGTCCACTAGTTGCGAATCTATTCAGAATCACACAGTCCACTGCACTGCCAGAGAGCAGTGCCCTTGAGTCCTGCCTTGATGCATTTACACTGCCCTCTGCAGTCTTTCTTGCACCCGCAGCCAAGCAGTTAACGACATGCTTGAGTAGCCTCCGGAAGACTTGTCCACCTTATATCCCAGCTACCTTTGTCACTCTTAATCCATCCCCATTCACTAGGAGATGAAAGTTCAGGAACAGTAACCATCATCTGTGCCCAACAGTGGCCAGGTGACATGTCTTCACTGCTGGCACTATCATACAAGAGCACAACAAAACAGCATTACAGTGACCCCAGTCACTTGCAGAGTCAGGGCTAGCAGCCAAAGCCCAGAATGCTGGTGTGGCTTCATCAAAATACTTCCATGTATCCCGTGCCTTCTTTTTATCCCTGCCTCCAATGGATGACACAATGCTTAGTTCACAGCATCTTGCACATTAAGCAGGATGCTTGTGTTTGCCTTATCATGTGTGCATGGAGCAAGATCGGTGACATCTCTGGGCTGAGTACAGAGTACATCTTTGTGATCCATGCTTATGACTTGACCTTTTGGTTTCAAGTTTTACTGCTTTTGTATTCAGGAAGAAGAACAACTCTGTCTTGTTTTCTTCATCTCTTAGAAACTTCTGCCAGTTTCCAAGAAGTGCACTGGATGGCTCCATGCATCTCTGAATTCTCTTTCCCCTCTTGCTCTGTGTACCTGCCTTCAGACTGTCTGGTACATACTCACCACATACAACATCTACCTGGAACATACACACCCTATACAATATCCACCTGACAAGCATGTTGCAGCTGAAATGTGATGTAAGGAAGGAACACTTGTGTTGCCTAATCAGAGAAAGTCTTTGCAGTGCCAGGTCTCAGCATGTTTACTACATCTGCCCCATCAAGGAGGATGAATTCTGCACTACTAGGACTGGGGACCTTTTCTTGTGAAGGAACCAGGTCTTCCATGCAGCCTTCAAGGTCAGGCTTTGTACCAAGTCTCAGCTGGCCCATGTCTGACAACTAGAGTGGACATGCCTTGTATGCATGAGCAAATAATTTTATCCAGATCCCCATCACGTACTTGGCAAGCAATGGGTTGCACAAGGCCTATAAAAGGGATGCATATCTGGAGATCAAGAGGAGGGGCAGTGCAGCGCAGCTTGCAACAGCTGGAGCACAGATGCTTGTAGACGCTGGGTCAGACCTTTACATGGAGAAGGATTTGTTGCTGTTGAGCTGATTATTGACACAGTGGTTTGTTTCACTCTTGCCTGCTGGCTTCCTTTTTCTGGAATTCAAGTAAGTTGTCAGATTTTGTTTTGTCCAATCTCTTTAGATAAAATAGCCATATGGATTACCAAGGAGTTATCATGAACAAGCAAAAAATAAACGCTTGATTAGCTGACTAAATGGTAGAAAGTATATAGACAGCTTCAGTAGACGCAGCTCCAGACACTGAAGATAAATCTCCTGTATTTCTCCTGTACTGTAATTCCTGACTCACATTAAATAGACTGCACATCATCGCATCTTGAAAACGTCAGTGTTAATAAAGGAAATGGTAATCATCTGGTTTTAATGTGTGGGATCACACATGATTTTGGTATTGTGGAAGGAGAAGGATTTGCACATGTTGTGGAATAGCCAATGTAACTTTTTTTAGCAGTCAGTGCACATACACAGCGAGGCTTTGACAGACAATAGACCTTCAAATGATTAATGTCTGTTATTAAGAAAAAAACCTCTTGTGACGTTCAAGGAGACAAAGAACTGGTTATATAACTAAAAACATTGCAACGACCCTGGATCTGCTGTAACCGCATTGTGAAGGTTCTGGATCAGGGTCAACAGTTCATGCAGCAGGTGTTCAGAGACGTCAGAGACAGGAGAATCACCACCAATCAGGGGCTTTGCCTTGCCAGTGTCTCAGTTGCAACAATGTTTGCAGAATCAACCGACAAGATGTTGCAACTTCAAGGGATAGAGAGCGGGAAGCCGTGTGCTTGGGATTGGTGGCTGGTGCACCAGGGGTATGCCTAGGACACTGCTGCTGAGCTGGAAAGAGAGACACAGGCTGGAGAACAAGTGAAAGAGAGCAGAAGAAACCACGGGAAAGAGCAAAAGAGAAGCGAGACTAGAAAAGACCAGAGACTGTAGTGGCTGCAGCACACGGCTGCAACAGTGTGCTTTAGGATTTTCATTTTATATGTATTATTTTGTTGCAGTCTAAGTAGCTTTACGCTGCTCAGCTGTATTTTTACCACTGGCTGGTAAATTAGCATGTTTACCTGTCCAGTGTAGAGTCCCGGCTTAATAAACTGTGAGTTCGAGAACTACAAATCCTGTGTGAGTCTCATTCATTTTCATACAATGCTACAATATGTTACAATACATCTGGCTCATAATAATATCTCTGTATTAATACAACTATATCAAGTATTTATATTGCAAACAAAATGAAGCTTCTTGAGTCCCTCTATGACCCTATATTCATGTTGCTTGTCATTTGAGGTCATTGTTGGAGAGTAACACATTACATGTAACACATTACTGTAAACTGAGTATATCACATTACACTTCAACAGTGCAAGCCAAACCTTACATGTTACATGAATGCTCTTTTTATATCATCTTGCTTGATAGTGGCATCAGAGGATCTCAAAGAATATTTCGAGCTGGAGCCTGACCAAACCAAAAAAAGAAAAAACTCAAACATTTAAACTGGGCCTGAGAAGTACAGTAATACAATACTAATTATTTACATGATAACATTGTAATGATGTGTAAGTACTAAGTAACTACTATGCAAATACACAGTAATTAGAGAAACTTAATGCAAATTGTTACCCTTGATTTATAACATAAAACCAGGTATTTGATTTGAAAATACAAGCTCTATCACAGAGAATGAATTTACAATTACATGCAAAGAGGTCTACTGTCCAGGAACGCTGGTCCCTCAGGTGCTTTTTAACTGCACTGGAAATAAATCGGGACCACTTAACACTGACAATAGCTTTTAAAAGCAACTCGCGAGGCTTATGTTACTGACAATCTGACTTTATTATCCAGTCAAGTTGAAGGTGTATTAAGAGCTTAAGCAGAAAATAATTACATGGAAAGTTTGAAAAATGGCACATGTAATACTGGGTTTTAAGCTAAGTACTGTACTAATGGCAATGTAATTACTATTGAAATTACTGGCAACAAAAATAACTTGTGGCTGAATTCTAATACGAAGTAATTTTGTACCTTTGATGTACTGCTAGAAGGCCATTTTAATTGCTTTACTATTTTCTTTTAAAGATAATGGTTTCCCCAAAGAGAAAAGCATCAACGGGTTTCAATAATAGCTTCAGATTTGTATGTATTTAGTTGTATTCAATCACATTATGTAAACTAAGAATACACACAATTCAGGTTTTCAGTTGACATAATGTTAAGAACTGTGTGCAGGGTACAATCTTCATTGTTGAAAATAATAAATCCGGAAGACTGGCAAGTAAAATCTCCTTGTATTTGTAGGTTTTGACCAGCAAGCACAAGATCTCAATACAACTCTGCAAATACAACAGAGAGATACAGAATACGTTCTCAATACAACTCTGCCAATACAACAGAGAGATACAGAATACTTTATCAATACAACTCTGCAAATACAACAGAGATACAGAATACGTTCTCAATACAACTCTGCAAATACAACAGAGAGATACAGAATACATTCTCAATACAACTCTGCCAATACAACAGAGAGATACAGAATACTTTATCAATACAACTCTGCAAATACAACAGAGAGATACAGAATACTTTATCAATACAACTCTGCAAATACAACAGAGAGATACAGAATACTTTATCAATACAACTCTGCAAATACAACAGAGAGATACAGAATACTTTATCAATACAACTCTGCAAATACAACAGAGAGATACAGAATACTTTATCAATACAACTCTGCAAATACAACAGAGAGATACAGAATACGTTCTCAATACAACTCTGCAAATACAACAGAGAGATACAGAATACTTTATCAATACAACTCTGCCAATACAACAGAGAGATACAGAATACGTTCTCAATACAACTCTGCCAATACAACAGAGAGATACAGAATACTTTATCAATACAACTCTGCAAATAGAACAGAGAGATACAGAATACTTTATCAATACAACTCTGCAAATACAACAGAGAGATACAGAATACATTCTCAATACAACTCTGCCAATACAACAGAGAGATACAGAATACTTTATCAATACAACTCTGCAAATACAACAGAGAGATACAGAATACTTTATCAATACAACTTGGTTCTGGCTGAATTATTTTTGATCAAGTTTGGACGAGCCCAAGATGAAAGACTTCTCTTCCTGCTTCACGTGTTTTAAAATGAGTTCACTGAGATATACCTGAGACCAGGTGAGTGAGTGCTCTGTCATTACTCTACACACCACACTCCTCTATTTATCTCATGACTATTTCCTGTTGTTCTATATTGGTTAGATTGCTCACAGAAGTGTTTCATATGAGGTAATACGTTGTGTGTAGGGTGTCACTTATTGTCCCCTGCTTGGAAGGAAATTCTTCGCAAAGTGGACACAGTGGAAGAGGTCATACACATGTACATATATATGTATCCAACCATGCTACATATTACAAGTGTGGTAATATGTTTTATTGAAGTCCATTGGCTTTCAAAGATCCATTCCAACATGTGGACTGTCTGATTCTGTAATGCTTGATCGAGTTTTATTCTATGAGGATTTAGTTAACGCTATTCCTTTGATCACAGGTAGACATTGTGTGGAATATGTTAAGTTGTTTATCTGAAATATTGTACCCTTGGGCATTGGGACTGGGCTGCATGTACACAATTTACTTTAATTGGATTTTTACCGAGAAAAAGCCTGTGGTTATATGTTTGTATGTTAGAGGTTTTATAATGGGAATATGTTACTATCGATCCCACATAAAAGTTTCCCATAGTAAAAGAAAAGTGTACTAAAGCATTGTAAAAGCATTGTAAACCATAGGTGATCACTCTAAATCCCAGAGTCATTGCAAAGTATATTTATAGCATGGCAAACTGGGGTAAACTATGGAAAATTCAGAGTATAATGATGGGAAAAGCAAAAATGTTGCTGAAAAATAAACTTTTGTAAAGTCAGTTATGAAAATGGTTCTGCTTCCTGTACAGTTCTGCAACTTTGTTGACCCTACTATTTATAAATATTTGAGGAAAGAGTTTCCTAAAAGGGCAGTGTGAGATTTTCCAGACAGCGATTTACGTGTAAAATAAATAAAAATGTTATTTAATATTACACGGAAAAGAAAAAAACAATAAAGAAGGATGTGAGGGAGGGAGTGCTGGAGTAATCAAAAATAAAGGAACGGAAGCCTCTTAATCCTCTTCATGATCTGCTCAATCCAAAAATGAAACAAAAAGGAATAAAAATAGAAAAGAGCAAAGTTAGTAAGGCCTCCGTCCGTAATTAAAAGTAAATAACACAGTCCACCCTGCACGTACTTCCCTCCAGCCTTTTTTTCCCCGCCTCTATTCCTCAGGACCAACCCAGAACACAGTAGCACGTTCCCTTTAGTATGCAAACCCCGCCCCGGTAGTCAGTGGATCACCAATCCCAGACTGACAGGTATCCTTAACTTCACTTGACTCCAGTGGCTGGAATTTACATACTTGTACTTCCGCCCCTCACCAAGGTGCCGCCCCTCAAAAAGATGACTTTTGTCATGGTCACAAGACCTTGGTAAGGGAAGTCCTGAGTTGGTTTGATGCCTTCTACTGTTGGGAGGCTGAATTGCAGACCGAAACCCCTTTGACTCATCACAGGCAGCCTTTTGCATCACAATTCTCATGAATGTGGAAGAAAAGCAGATGTCATGTTGTATGATTCACCTGGCTCCACTACATGCTGTGCCAAACTCCATTAGGAAATTAATGTCATTGAAAACAGCAATACAGAGAAACCGATACCAGACATCTATTCAGTTTGCTTGGTAATCACACAGCTCAGCAAGGGCTCCTGAGTTCAGTTTCATGAGGGATCGTGTGTACCTCAGGAACTCCCATGAGAAGTCATGTTCTACACTGCTGGCTAGGGGAGCATCTAAAACATCCAAATCACTTTCATAAAGACCTGTCCATTGGGTACAAAGAAAAGGGTTTGTTGCAGGATTGCCTGTATAATTATCTGTCTTATCAGCTTCTTAAAAAAGTCCAACTGTTAAATATTGACATCGTAAATCATTTAAAGTTGGATTAAAATACACAACATTCATCTGACTTTGCAGTAAATTACAAGTATCCTGTAGGAGCATGTCTATATACAGTGTCGAGAAAAAATTTGTGAACCCCTTAGGATTTTCACATATTTCACATATTTCAAACCTAAAATGTTATTAGATCTTAATCTAAGTCCTAATAATAGATAAAGATAACCTGGTTTAACAAATGACACAAACATGATACTTTTTCAACATTTATTTATCCACAAATGATTCAACATTCAATATCCATGTGTGAAAAAATGTGAACCTTTAGATTCAGTAACTGGTGGCACCCCCTTGAGCAGCTATGACTTCTGCTAAGAGTTTTCTGTAACTGTTGGTCAGTCTCTCACATCGGTTTTGAGGAATTTTGGCCCATTCCTTCTTACAGAACTGCTTCAACTCGGTGACATTTGAGGGCTTCCTTGCATGGACAGCTCACTTCAGGACCTGCCACAACATTTCAATGGGGTTTTGGTCAGGACTTTGACTAGACCATTCTAAAACATGGAATTTCCTCTTCTGCAGCCATTCTTTTGTAGATCTGCTTGTATGTTTAGGATCATTATCTTTCTGCATGACCCACTTTCGGTTCAGCTTCAGCTGACAGACGGATGGCCTTCCATTCTCCTCTAGAATCTTCTGATACATTGCAGAATTCATAGTTGTGTCAATGATGGCAAGCCATCTAAGTCCTGAGGCAGCAAAGCAGCCCCAAACCATCACACTCCTACCACCTTGCTTGAAGGTTGGGATGAGGTTCTTCTGTTCGAACTCAGTGTTTGGTTTTCTCATTGAGGCCAAAAAGTTTTACCTTTGACTCGTCTGTCCAGAGAACATTGTTCCAGTGGTGGATCATCTATGTGCTCTTTAGCGAACTTCAGATGGGCAGCAATGTTTTTTTTAGAGATCAGCGGTTTCCTCCTGGCTGCCCTTCCATGAACGCCATTCTTGTTCAGTCTTTTTCTGATAGTTGTATCATGAACACTCAATATTAGCCAAGGTGAGAGTGGCCTGCAGATCCTTGCATGTTACTCTGGGGTTCTTTGTAACTTCCTTGATGAATTTCTTATTTATTCTTGGAGAGATTTTGGTAGGACAACCGCTCCTGGCTAGAGTGACTGTGGTCTTGAACTTTCTCCATTTGTAGACTATCTGTCTGACAGTGGATTGATGGAGCCCGAGATGCTTAGAAATTGTTTTGTAGCCTTTCTAGACTGATGAGCATCAATAACTGTTTTTCTGAGGTCCTCGGGGATTTCTTGTGATCGTGGCATGATGTGTTTTCTCACACCTGTATGGTGAAGACCAAACTCAAAAAGTTTCTGATCTTTATATAGGGTGGGGCCTCCCAAACTCACCCCTGAAGATCTACCTAATTATTTAAACACCTGATTCAAATTATCCCCTTAATTGAGCTGATAAAACCAGGGGTTTACTTAATTTTTCACATACCCTGAATCTTAATTAATCATTGTTTGTCTAATTCATACATCATTTTGTTTCAAAAGACATGGAATTGGTTAATGTAAACCCTATTGGATATTTAAGAAAAGGCTGTTTTTGATTTAGGAAGATTATCATGGTAAAACTATGGAATTTCCATAATTATCATTGGGGTTCTCAAACTTTTTCTCGGCACTGTAGCTTACTATAGTTTACTAAAAACCAAATGCATGATTTTCCATGCAATATGGAATTGACAGGATTTCCTTTTTTACACTACAACTTATGATTCTGTAGTATGCATTAACCAATCCGGGAACAGCATTGTGACATGTGGTGATTCTGATCAATTGATGCAGCACATCTTCAGAAAACTGACAATATGCAGTGATAAGGATGACTGACAGCATTAAAAATTAAAGCACTTCTGTGGCAAAGAGGTTTGTAGTGCTCAGGTGTACAAGTGATGCAGGGGCTCCAACAATGACAGACACAAAGTTTACAGATCAAACAGTTCTTTATTTTCTCTTTGTCTGAGACCATTAAATAATAATGCTGGCTCTACACAACAATGTGTATTGCCAGCGTATAAGCCACTGGGTTCAGTCCAGAAATAATAATACAAAGAACAACACACAACACAGACACGATCACGTCTCCTGACAGTGAGTGCTCTTAGTGCAAGGCAATTATAGTGCCAGTCATGAAGTGTAGTCTGGGCCTGATGCTGGCCTATGCTAATGCTAACTAAAGGATTTAGTCAGATGTATTTCTGTATGTTGTGGGAAATTCATAGGCCTGACATCCCTGTGATGGCATGAGAACTTTACATCAGAAGTGCACTGTCTAGGCAAGCATTCTCATCCCCATGTTCTCCCATAGATCAGGCCTTGGGTAAAATGTAATTTCACAGACTGCATGGAAATTGTGAAATTAGCCTAATACTGCAATTGGTTTTCTAATAATATTATTATTATTATTTTTTTTTAAATCACCTTAGCTAAACTATACACCTCTGCTGTGTGTACTATTCCCCATGCATAGACTGCTGTACAGTAATTATGTCATGTGACTAAATACAATGTAGGCGGGAAACACTACACTGCAAACAAGAAAATTGATGTCTCTAAAAAAGCTAAAAATGTGTCTACAGGAGACCGCTTAAGCAGTATCCAGCAGGAGTTTTACACAGTGATGGAGGTAAGCTCTTCTGTACCTCCTGCAACGTTACTGTAGATCACTACAGGAAATGGTCTGTTGATGGACATCTGGACTCAGGTGTTCACCAAAGAGAAAGGTGGAAATCCTGGGCAGAGTGGCTGTTGCTTTACTTTAATGGTGACTTCCTTGTTTCAAAAGTCCACTAAAAACCACGAAGCATGAAACACCTTACATTCTGACCTAACAGAGACATTTGTTTGCACAAGCATCCCTCCTGAAAAACTGGACAACCAAAAGTTACACAAATTCTTCAGACAAAATAATAAATAGTGGAACGAATTCTTCATCATCCCAGATAAGACGTGAATGATAACCTAAAGTTGCCGAGTAACGAGCAAGAGATCATGGAATTGGTAAAGCAGTCTGCTTGCTTGCCTCATCGAACCATCTGACATCCTGTGGACTGTGGCTGTTGTCCTGGTTCCCAAGAAGGATGGAGAGTGGCGGTTCTGTGTCGACTACCTGAAAAGTGGCTACTGGCAGGTGGGGCTCGCCCCTTCAGTCCGGCCAATGACTGCCTTCTCCACTGGTCGAAATCTGTTGCAATTTAAGGTTAGGCCCTTCAGTCTCAAGTCACATTTCAACATGTGATGGAGAAAGTACTGAACAGGATTCTGCCACAGCACTGCCTGGTGTACTCTCTATCTCTCTTATGTCTCTCTGTCTATCTATCTGTGTCTCTCTGTCTCTCTCTCTCTCTCTCTCTCTCTCTCTCTCTCTCTCTCTCTCTCTCTCTCTCTCTCTCTCTTTCATTCTGCTTTGCTTTCATGTTCACCTCGGATTACCTCTTAATCACATTGTTTAAACATGGCTGACAGGGTTAGTCTGCCAGTAAACACATACAGGACATGTTTCTACTGAACCTTGCTACTGAAGAAACCTCTTATTCCATTTCCATTGCACTATTCAGCAATCTCAATGGTTCTTTAACATTAACACAAGACTATAAATACAGTATTCACTTCTCAGACATTATATTCTCCAATGGAACTTTTATATTCTGTTGACATGCATTCATTTAAATAAAACACAGCAACACAGAAACATTTGCACAAGTCTGCAATTCAATTGGATATCTGGGTGTAATCAATATGTCTGAATACTACTATGTACAGGATGATTAGAAAGTGAGTTTACCACATCAACGCACCCTTGTATTACAAGAATTAAAATTCAATGAAACACAAAATATCTTCTCGGGGTTCTAGTGCCTCACTCTTATTTTGCCACCAGAAAACAAATAAACCCATAGCTGCTCAGGGGTGTCCTATAAGTCAGGCAGGATTGGTTAGTATTGGTTGTCTATTTCTTTCAAATGTGTGTTTATGCAAATCAGATCATTGACGTGTGGTGTAGATAGTCAACGGTGTGTGTAACAGAGCTGAGGCTGGGCGCGAATCAGACAAATAAATATCTGCTATAAAATGGAATGTTTATATGTTGTATTCTTTATATATATATATATATATATATATATATATATATATATATATATATATATATATATATATATATATATATGGAAAAAATTAAGAGACCACTGCAAAATTATCAGTTTCTCTGGTTTTACTATTTATAGGTATGTGTTTGGGTAAAATGAACATTTTTGTTTTATTCTATAAACTACTGACAACATTTCTCCCAAATTCCAAATAAAAATATTGTCATTTAGAGCATTTATTTGCAGAAAATGACAACTGGTCAAAATAAAAAAAAGATGCAGTGTTGTCAGACCTCGAATAATGCAAAGAAAATAAGTTCAGATTCATTTTTAAACAACACAATACTAATGTTTTAACTTAGGAAGAGTTCAGAAATCAATATTTGGTGGAATAACCCTGATTTTCAAGCACAGCTTTCATGCGTCTTGGCATGCTCTCCACCAGTCTTTCACATTGATGTTGGGTGACGTTATGCCACTTCTGGCGCAAAAATTCAAGCCGCTCGGCTTTGTTTGATGGCTTGTGACCATCCATCTTCCTCTTGATCACATTCCAGAGGTTTTCAATGGGGTTCAGGTCTGGAGATTGGGCTGGCCATGACAGGGTCTTGATCTGGTGGTCCTCCATCCACACCTTGATTGACCTGGCTGTGTGGCATGGAGCATTGTCCTGCTGGAAAAAACAATCCTCAGAGTTGGGGAACATTGTCAGAGCAGAAGGAAGCAAGTTTTCTTCCAGGACAACCTTGTACTTGGCTTGATTATCTGACAATGTTAAAACATTAGTATTGCGTTGTTTAAAAATGAATCTGAACTTATTTTCTTTGCATTATTCTGACAACACTGCATCTTTTTTGTTATTTTGACCAGTTGTCATTTTCTGCAAATAAATGCTCTAAATGACAATATTTTTATTTGGAATTTGGGAGAAATGTTGTCAGTAGTTTATAGAATAAAACCAAACACATACCTATAAATAGTAAAACCAGAGAAACTGATAATTTTGCAGTGGTCTCTTAATTTTTTCCAGAGCTGTATATATATAATATATATATATATATATATATATATATATATATATATATATATATATATATATTATTTTTACCAGTTGTCATATTCTTCAATTAGAAAAAATGCTCTAAATGACAATATTTTTATTTGGAATTTGGGAGAAATGTTGAAGTAGTTTTTAAACAAAAATGTTCATTTTACCCAAAACCAGAGAAACTGATAATTTTGCAATGGTCTCTTAATTTTTTCCAGAGCTGATATATATATATATATATATATATATCTATATATTACTATATCATTTATTCTGAAATAAGACGAAAAATAACCGAATTTTTTTTTTCTTTTTTTTAACTGGATGTCGGTTTCTATTGATTTTTTACCCGATTTTCGTCTATTCAGTATTTTCACGGTACTATTTTCTAGGAAATGCACAATATTCTGATTAAGAAGCTGTTTTATTTTGACTCCGACATTGTAATAAGCAGCTATACACTGTATCTGCTAGAACGTGATTCTCTGTCACATCACAAACACATTATCACCTGATTATGTTGGCCAATCAGTGTCTCATTACTGTAGCAATTGCTGGGTGTAGTATTTACTAGCTTGATCAAAAACTAAATTGAAATACTTAAATATAATATTTTTAGTGGATGAGGAATGGGGAGAAAACGTAAATCTGTTGATGAATATTACAAAAAAAAAATGTTTCGAAGTATACAAAAAAGTGGGTCAGTGAGGCAGAGGATACATAGCGCTACAAATACTGTTGCATTGAGGTACATGTTCGCTCCAACGATAAAATAACATACTAGAAAGTAACACATTAACGACACAATAGCGACACATTAAACTAAAACAACAAAGTGAACTGAGAGACAAGCAATTCATTTATGCGGCTTTTACATGCCCTTTAAATTAATAAAAAGAGAGCACAGAATGACTGTGTTAATGAGTTTGACAAAGCTTTGTGCTTTGCTGGACAGCCACTGTTTATTGCAGAGAGGTATACATTGGTGACTTCGTGTGACAGTACTGTCTGTCCATCAGTTAAAACACTGCCTAACACTGACAACCTTAATTGTAAATATTTGACAGAAAATGGTAATGCTTTGGTTGGTAAACTTATGGAACACGTTGATGGAAATGTCCAGCATGATTTTTGTCGCTTCTCCTGATGGCTTGCACCGTCCATTTCTGTCAGTTTTCTTTTATTTTTATGATTTTAAGGTGAATAAGCCTGGTTTGTTTTGTATTGATGTCATGTTCATACCTTCAGTAGATACTATTTCCTCAGCACAGGACCTCTCGCACTGAAGCATACAGATACCGTAGTACAAAAGAGCATGCTCCTTTGCAAAGAGTGTATATTGGGCTTATATGTTTGATTACGTCACCTACCAGCCCTGCTGCTGCCTTCCCCCATGCATGCTACACAATATATATATATATATATATATATATATATATATATATATATATATATATATATATATATATATACACAGTACTGTGCAAAAAGTTTTAGGCAGGTGTAAAAAATGCTGTAAAGTAAGAATGCTTTCAAAAATAGACATGTTAATAGTTTAGATTTATCAATTAACAAAATGCAAAGCAAGTGAACAGAAGAAAAATCTACATCAAATCAATATTTGGTGTGACCACCCTTTGCCTTCAAAACAGCATCAATTCTTCTATATATGTAAACTTCTCTTCTATTAATCATATGCAGCTTCATCAACCCTAAAATGAAGGGTTAGAAACAAATATTTTATACAAATTACAGCATGCAGTCATCCCATGTCAAAATAAACAATGAAGCCAAAGAGGAGGACAAGACACGCCTTCAACTTCTGCTCATAATGTAAGCACATGATTTCATCATTGTTTCACCACAGGCATCTGGATAGAAAGGTACATAAACAAACTGTATACATCACTACATACAAAACCCCTGGCTTGTTATGCAAACACTGCTCTGTAAAAGGCAGGTCTCAGGTGGCAAAGCACCTGGAAAATAAATTCTGAAGCCACTTTTTTCAGGGGAATTTATTTCCCCTATAATGCTTGTGTCAGAAGGGACCCGAGTCTATACAGTAAATCAGTAAATACAGTAAATCAATTTCACACGGTCCAGAAAATCCAATAACCTGCAGACTTGTGGTTTTTAAATTACAAAATGTGATTTCTTCATATAGCTTTCGGCATGGCTTTTAGACCTCTGTTGTTTCTCTGATAAGTTTCTTTTATCAGAACACTGTAGTGGGGTTTGCTGGTGGTGCTTGTCGAATTAAATAGTGTATTTTAAGCAAAGAAATAGGGATATTTAAAAAAATGGAAGAATAGCTTCTTTTTTTAACTAGCCATTTAGAAATGAGCTGTTTTAAGAATGGAATATCTGCTAGAATGGTTTGTAAACATGTAAAATGCATAGGTGCTGTAAAGTGGAAGAAAAAGATATATGTTGCATATTAATAAAACTGCAATATAAGGTTATACAATAAATAATGTCATTGTGCTTATTTATGTCACCCCACTCCTGATATAATTTTATTAAAGTTGTTTAGCCATTAACATAATAATTGTGCAGTTTCTGCTAATTCTATTTAAGAATATATTTTTAAGTATAGACCCTAGAATTTATAGAACTTGATCCCACAGAAGTCTTGCTATTTTCAAATGAGCTAACCAGACACATTCCACAACAGCCAGCAAAACGCACACTGTCATTTACATCGGGGACTGAAAAAGTCATTCAATTTTCTCTCACAGCAGCATATTGGATTAGATATAAAAACAGATTAGATATAAAAGTAATGTATGAGGGACAAGAAATTCCAAAACTACAGGCAAACTGGTGATGTGAAGAGAGCATTGCACAGTACTCAGTCCTGTGGACAGACTTCAGGTTTTATATCCACACACCTGCTCTTCATTTCAAATTCATGACACCTAGACACCAGGAAGAACATGAACCCACACAGGGCTTATGCTGCCTATCGCAACATTAATCTGTATTTTCTGCTAGAGTAAAAAGTACAGCTTTTAACAAGATTAAAATTATTAGCCCGTAGTGTCCATTTCCTATCCAAGCTTGCTTGCGAAGTAAATATTCTGACTGTGTGGGGGTGGTATGTGTATGGGAGGAAGGTAAAGTGACTTTCACATACATGAAAGAGAAAAAGCTCCACCTTCATACAGTCATTTTAAAAACCACAGAAAACAGTACAATAAAGTAAAAAAAAATCTGAAAAAGATTACCCTAGAGCAGAGAAAACAAACCCAATACAAATGTGATTAATCGTATATGAAATACAAAGCAGTCTGAATGGAATTCTAAAATGAGACAAAGGATTCTTCCCCTAGAGATAAACTGCTGCACGCTCCACAGCTCCGTTTTCATAAAGCCGTGAATGCTGACATTTACAAAGGGGTTCCCTGTCTGCCGTGTCCAAGCTGAAAGGCTGATCTGTGTGCTGGGCTGCGTGTCGAGACGCTCGAAACACCTTCATTACAGACACAAAGTACACATGGCACACACTTTAAAGTCTGTTCAGATTTTATTAAACTTGCCTTCGCAGCCAGTTGCCATGGCAATGTCAGCAAGCAGGACCTTTATGTATTTGCATGAGTGTCCCAGAAAATCCATGAGTAATTCACATGAACTACCTGCATCTCCGACTGAGAGATCATTCGCCATCATGCTGCTTTATTCCTGGGTGTTACACGGACACAGAATGTTCCATAATAGCTTAACGTGATAAAATCTGATTTTATTTAAGTCGCTGTTCTGATTGAAAGTGTATGAACGAAACAATAGAAATCTCAGTTTATACAGGGTTTATATACTGTAGGTGGATCATAAGATTTTTTTCTTGTCAAACTTATCACGTTACAGAAAAGGTGGAAGGTCAATTTACACTGCCGGTAGAACATGGCAAAAAGGCATGGATTACAAACTAGACACAATAAGGCACATGTGAATGTAAGGGATGGCCGTTTTTTTTGAGAGAGAGATTTACAGGATTTTATGAAAACTAGCATGCATTCACTCAACAGAGATGTTGGATACAAAAACAATGAAACTGGTATATTTCAGATATTCCACAAATATACAAAGCAAAGTGCAACACAGTAATAAATACAGAAAATGACACAGACCTAGTGCATTTCAAGAAACACAAAGAACATCTCAGATTTTGCAGCAGTTCTACACATCACTGGCCAAGCTTATAGAATAACGACACACAGATGTAGATTTGCATATTGCTTTAGCCATAAAATGGAGACATGAATACCGTACAATTTGGTAAATCGCAAGCACCTGCGTACAGCATTGACATGTCATGAAACAACTTCTCTGTTTATTTTACAGTGCTGTATAACACACAACTGCTTGTGATGTCTCGGAATAGTGCACATTTGCACTATTCCTGCAATTGAGGATTTAAACAAGCCCCAGAAAAGTGCACAATATATACTAACAATTATGGTATTTACATGTGTTTGTTTGTGTTGCAGGAATTAAGATAAAGGAGATAAACACAACAAGAGAACAGGCTTGTTTTACCCTCTCCCTTTGCAGGAAAACAACAGGGGATATCTTTGGGGGTGCTTTACAGATCTACAGGATCAGAGGAATTCAGGACTGGCAGTACATACGTAAGCAGACAAAATCAAGCTATCACACATGACAAACTGCTGCAGCACATGAGCAGATTAAAACGTGAAGAGAGCAGTAGTGCAAAGCAATGTTTAAACTGCAATTGTGAATCACTGCAATAGCATGTGTGCAATGAAACAGTAACTGTGAATCTGAGTTGCAGTCTGCTGTTAATTGTGGCCCAATCAGTGCAGATTAACTGCAGAAGAAATGGGAATGGGTTCAACAAAGCATAAAGCAAAAACTCCATTACAAAAAACACTTGGTATTGAAAACACCACCATTTACAGCACTGCTACTGCACACACACAGACAGGAATTACACCTTAGTGCAAAGGTGAATGTATTCCTTTGCTTCCATAAATCGTATAAACAGGACTTGTATAATGGACTGGTATATAATGTGCTGCTTTTCTCCAGCCACTTCCAGGTACAGGTTGGTTTGATCATTTGTAACAACCACAATAAAGAGTGAGTATGGGAGGGAGATCAACCTCATTGAACTGAGTGAACTTAAGGATGGAATCAAAAGCGTAGTGGTCATGGCAAGTGAAAAAGTGAAGCTTGGCAAAATAGGCACTCTATTTGAAAAGCAGGATACAGAAATGATAGGCGAGTCAGAAAGGGGTTTAGAGTGACAGACTGAGGAACACAATAGTCATGCTATTTGCAGTATCAAACACTGACATACAGGAAGGACTGCAAGAGTGACAGGCTTGACAGTGAAGCCTCGCCGCTGATATCTTCATGTTGCCTGGTGAACAGAACAAAGGAGATCACGTGCTATTGAATAAGTTCAAGTAGGCGTTTTGAATACGAAGGCGTGATAGACAAAAAATTACAACCAGGTTTACTAGACTTAAAGTGTTGCACAGCTGTTAAGGCACCCACTGATCTTCCACTTGCTCACTGAAGCAATAAGGTTGATTATAACAAAGAAAACATTTCCAATATGAAATCTATCATTCAGTTACTTATTCCCATGCTGTTTTACAGTTTAAGTACTAATAACAAATGTTTACAACACACACATTATATATATATATATATATATATATATATATATATATATATATATATATATATATATATATATATATATATATATTTATATATGTACACAAACAGGTTCTTCGTGTATATGTTTTACACAACGACCAGACACTTCCATAAGAAAGAGCACAGACGGAAATGCTTCCGGTTGTTTTCCTCTGGGCAGCGCTGCTCTATTGCAGAAGCACTCAGAGGTAGACAATGTTCTCTTCACTCCCATCCTGTCCATTCTCAGGCTGCAGGGAGATATAGTTCTGGGGCTCAATCAGGAGATGCAGTGGCGGGGACTGGGAATATCCTCGATATGGGCTTGATGCGCTTTGGCCTTGCCCAAGAGAAGCTTTGTCCGTGTTAGAACAGTGTGTGTTGGTTTCTGAAAGGAAAAAAAAAAAAATATATTTTAAAAAATCACTATCAACAGCATTAGTTATTACAAACATAACTGTAATGGTGATCCATTATGGTCCTATAAACTTAAAAATAACATCTTACTCACAGCCTACATTACTTGTCAGCCAATGTGCTTAAAAAGGGCAGCCAAATTCCCACAGGAGCACATCCTGATAGTCGGCTGTGTGTTTATATCTGTTTACAGCACTGTTCTCCAAGCAGCACCAAAACTCACATCTCCATGTCATACTTTGAGAAAAGAAGCGATCCCACCATGAAGCCTGGATGCTATTACATATTAATTATCACCTCGCCTGAGTGCAATGTTTCAGCAAAGCAGGTGCCCAACTAGCTGAGAAAGGACTGATCATACCCGTGCTATTGGCAGCTTTCTGTTTCAAGAAAACAATCTAAATGGCTAATCCTGTTTGAGCTCTATGTTATATGACCTATAACCCCCGCATCTCTCTGGTAATTGTAACTGTGTTTTTGTTGGCTCAGTTGTACATAGTTAGTTGGTCCATGCGTGTTTTGCCAAAGCAATGTCAGCTGTTTTTTTTTTTTTTTTTTTTTTTTTTTTTTTTGCTTTGTTCTTTGAAAATTGAACTGCCTTATCAATTTCCTATTTTCAATAATAGTACAATCCATGCTGGTCCACATAAGAAATAATGTGTAATTCAAATAAAAATACACACAAAAAAGTAATTCCTAAAATGGAAAACAGCTGGTAAATGTAGCACTGTTGCTACTATTCTTTTCCCATGCATTGGACAGCAATGACTCGACCCAATCACACTCCCAATCACATATATATATTTATGTTTATAAATCCAGACTGAAGGAAAAGGAAACGTATGAATATGAGTGCTAAAATAAAACACTTCAGGTACAGTAGCTTTGGGTTTATCCACCTGTCATAAAGAGATCAAACAAACTCTGATGCATGCCTTGTGCTTTCTATACCAATCTTAGGCATTGTGGGAACTTGCTCTAAGGCCTCCCCCAATGTGTCCCGTTCACAAGCAATGTATACAATTACCATGGAAACAGGTCTGCCATCTTAATAAACAAAAGTGCAACTTTAATTGAGGCCTGGAGGAGGCCAATGCTAAAGGAGGTAGATAACAGCAAAAAGGGAAATGCCATTAGCTGTAACATCATGCAATATGTATTTGTATTTCTGTAGTTTTTTGTATTTTTTTTAACTAACAAAGCCTGATCCCAATCCTTCTGTAAAATATCTAAAATATGTAATCCGTATTACAGTAAACAGGCACTTGCACAAATTACTAAAGACAGCATAGTCAAATGAAAGGAAGCCATTCTCATTCCCACAGCGTCTGTGTGTATGGTCCTAGGTTTTATAGGTGTCTTTACATCATCAGTGGCTAAAGATCTGGAACATATGTTAATCTTGACTAATTAAGCCAGTAATTGGTTCAATTAAATAACTGAGAAATCAGTTGAAACAAAAACCAGAAGACCCTGTAGTTCCCATGGACCCAGGTTGGAGACCCCTGGTGTAGTAGGATGGCCTATCATGGTTGTCAAAGGGTTATCTCACTGATTATAAGCTAAATCTCATCAGCTTCTCTGACAAAAGAAGGAGTGTTAGTGAGACAACATTCTACATCATTATAGAATGCAGTGTATGACAGCAAGAATATCCAAGGGATTTCCACGGATCACCGAATGTTTTGGCATGACAGGCTTTAGGTTTGAGAAACTGGTCTGTAATCCTTTGCTGGGTATTTTTATGAAATCAGTTGAAACATTTTTTAAGATTGTTTACCGTTATTGGCTCTGTCTCTGTGTCCCCAAACAACGCCTGCTGGAATCTGCTGCTGGGTGCTCTGCGGCCTCCAGTTCTGATTGGAGGAGGCCAGTGGGTGGTACGGAAAGTCAGTCCTCTGATTGGTCTGGTTCTCGCTAGTTCGTGCAATCAGAGAGTTTAAACTGTTGTGTGCACTGGGGGTGTCCGGGTACACAAAGGAACTGGAGCGGTGGTGGTTGATAAGAGACATCTGCAAGGCAGCCTCATTCACAAAAACAGAACCGCCCCCTTCAAAGCTTCTTGAGCGGCAGTGACTGGTCACCTGGTCAAAACAACAATAAGAGAGTCAAATCTGAATGATGACACCTGATCTAGCAGAGAACTGACACCTACAGCACTTAGTCGGGGTTTCCAAATAGATCTGAATTTTGCAAATTCAGTCTTTGACATCTGAGACTCCTGGTCTTTTCTTCCACCTATAGCCTTAACCTGGCTACATATTACTATTACATCATCGATGATGCTGACAAAACAAACTGCACTTCCTGTTAATGATAAGCAGGATCCTAGTGTTCCGGATTAAAAAAAAACAAAATTCTTAGGTAAAACAAAATAAAATCTGCGTCACTCTGCCATTAAAATAACATGAAGTTACAAGCTCACCAGTGCTATCAATCAATAATATAAACAAACATACCATTTTAATCATTCCTATCACTAGTAACACTGCACTGGATACTGAAGTAAACTGCAGCTATATTTCAAAATTAGTGTGACAGCACGCCTCTTTCAACCTTGAGCTCTGTACACCTGAAGCAGTTTTATTGAGCAAGTACATTTACATAAATTTAAAGCAAAATTGGCTGTGCTGATGGTTATATATAAAAAATGTAGTGATTTGGTTATCGAACAAACAACAAAAAGCCTTGCATGTTTTTTGCCCCGCCCCGAGTGTAAAACAAATATTCTCCGAAAGCATAGAAAACCTGTGATTTTCCATGTTATTCCGCAGCACAGCGATTCCTACAATCCCATTGAGACAGTGGTGTTCATTTAAGGTATCAGATCACAGGAGCTGTCCGTCATTAAAAGAAAGCCTGTCCATATGCTAAACTCTCTCATGGAAACTGTTATTAGGCAAACAATGCTTCTGAGATACCAGCACCAGTCAAATAAGGTTACAAATTGAAAAGTACGCAGAAAGTAGTTTTAATCCTGAAAATATAATGTGGTTTTTTGGTTGTATGACTGTTGATTGCAGTGTGAGGTACGTGCTTTGAGATTATTACATGCAAGCCTTCTTCCAACATTACTATACAAGGCAGTATTTTATAAATGGTTACCAAACAAAACTACACTCAAAATGGGGAGACTGCTAGAACAATCTAGGAAAAATAACCAGACCACATAACAGAGTATATATCATTTGTGACTTTTTTTTCCATATAAGACACTGAAACAAATGAATTTAGTCGTATTAAGTTACATTTTAACTAAAACATTAAATCCTATTAAACGCCTCAAGAGGTTGTCTATGCAAGCTTCTATCTGTGTTACCTGTCCACCCTCTGTGATAAGACTGCTGATCTACGGTAACAGCTGCCTACAGGCATTACAATTCCCTGGGAGAAGGCTTTATCACATGCTGCTCTGCAGAGCTGGCACTGGCAATAATGGCCAGTTGACAGATTAGCTAAAGATAAGAATTCTAAACAGATAGTGGGACAGTCAACTCGGAATTCCTTTAAAGATATAATAAAGAGACTGGATCTGCTGCTTTGCTTTAAGGCTCCACAATCCTAGACATTTTGCCCCTGTGTCTGTGTGATACAGTCACATTCCTTGCCCGAGTCCAGTGGGCTGTCTTTGGAAGAGCGTGGCTCTGCATTCAGGTGCTGTGTGCTGTAGTGTATCAACCTTGTACAATGCTACCTCATTTCCACCTCTTCAGTTAGAAACAGTGAATGGCCTGACCCACCCAGCTCCTGTTCACACTAGATCACCTTCACTGAGGTGGTCCTCGAAGGAAGCAGTGCCACACTGACGAGTATAGTTAAGAAGAGCAGCTATTTATAGTAGAAGGCTTTTGACATTTTTGTGGGCTTTTTTTTTGGATGTCAATGCAAAAAGTACACGTGTGTAAAGTTAATATTTCTTGAATAATTTAAACACATGATTTCTTTGACCAGCCAAATATGCATCTGTTTCTGTCAAACTGTGAACCGCATATAAAAGATTTAGTTGAATTAATACTGTGTGTATTGGACAGCCCCAATTACCCTTAACCACGGTACAGGTTATTTCTATTTTCACAATAAGGCAGTATATTTCTTACATCGCCAAGGTGCTTCAACACACTGTAAAATAGCCCATCTAGTGGTCAAACATTGTAACTGCAGCAAACTGGAAAGTGGAATCTGAGTTTTCTACAGTGGAAAGCTCCTAAGCACCTGGTTGCTGTCCATTGGAAACATAATGGGCAGGCTGCTCTGGTGCCTGTGCTTCCAGCTGTCCAGCTTCTCCCTCTCCTTCTCTACCAGCCTCTGGCCCTCGCGCAGCCGCTCCAGGTTGTGCTGGTATTCCTGCAGCTGGCTCTCAAGCTCCTCGCGCTCGCGCTGCAGCCGCTCGGCCTGCAGGTGGCACTCTCTCTCTCGCTGCTCCAGCCGGCTCTCCTGCTCCCTCTGCTGCCGCTCCCGGTGGTCGCACTCACGCTCCCAGCGCTGCTGCTCCAGTCTCAGCTGGCTCTTCAGCCGCTGCACACCAGCCAGCTCCTCACGCTGCTTCTCCACATTACGCTGCTTCTCCTGCTCCTGGAGGAGGTTGCCGCGGGAACCGGGGAGGCGGGGAATGCGCTCGCTCTCCAGGAGGAGTAGCTTCTGGACCTCGAAGCAGCTGTCCTGAATCGTCACGGCTGCCTGAAAACAATGAAAAGGGTTGTGCTTTGTGTGGCCATGTATATTGGTATCTGATATAATACGAGGCAACTTTCAAACTGGCTTCTACAATAGTTTCCTGAACGTTGCCTTGAGTTACAGCAGGTGATAGTAAAGATCCAAAGTCAGCAGGATTCTATTTAATCATCATCATTCAATTCTGTTTACAGGAAACAACACACACGTTTTCTATAGGAAGCACAGCTGATTTTGTTCCACTACTGCAAGACAACAGTTTTGATAAGGAGGATTTAGGGATGGAAATACATTTCCCATTGCATAACAGTTTGATCCATTCCTGGTTTTACTATGAGTTTAATAACACAGATTGTTATCTACACACTGTATCTAATGAAATGTGTGAAACTGCTCTGTAATAGGAGTCTTATTTCCATCTTAGGGATTACTCTTGACTCACCAAAGACTGTGTAGTTTATTATGTGTATTGTAAAACACACTGTTAAATGTTAACGTAGATAAAGAAACATTCAGGTTTCTAAGGGAGTTGACTTTGCTTATTGAAACATATTTCATGACAAATAAAAGATTAGAGGAGCGCTTGTTTAGATGAGATTCTTGATGAGATCGAAGGCTTTTCAAAGCAGATGAAATGCTTATTATTACAGTACACTATTCTTGCTCAAAAGGACAGTCACGTTTGTTAAACACAGTTTCATTTAATTACACGCAGCACCTGGCCACAGTAAACACCTGGTGAAATGTGTAATAAAATATCTTTTTACAACAATGCCCCAGTTTGCTTCGTGATGATTGCATAAAACATGTTAGTTAACAGGGATCGGCTGCTTATTTGTATAAAGACAGAACACTCCCCTTCTAGCCCAATATAGCCACAGGACAGAATACAAAACAAGCCTGTGAAGAAGTTGTTTCTGCAGCTCCAGTGAGCTTTGCATTGCTGGATGATTAATGGAGTCTCACCTGCAAGCTGTACATGAGTTGTGTCAAGCTCTGCACACTCTGAGCCACCTGAAAAAAAAAGAGTTCAAACCACCTGCAGACACGTTCAAGAGCTATTAAATAACATTGTGCTGAACTAAGTGTGACCCTTACTTCAGTGCATGAGAAGTTCCGAAAAAGAGAAGCTCCCATTTCATTATTTTAACTTCACTTTTTTTTTTTACAAACTAAATTGTTTCCTCACACACACCATACAGTCGGTTATTAATGATACATCAATATAACTTTAAAATGACAGTAACAGCAGCTAAGACAATACCTGGTGTTTTTTTTTTTCACTTGCTTGTCTACCATGTGTGTTGTCAGCCCCCTTGTGGCTGGTTAAGACACTGCAGGAAAGCTGCTGCTAGATGAAGTGTTCACGAGCTACACAACAATATTGCAACTTTCTCAAATAATATACACATGTTTTTATATTTACTGTGAACAACCACTGTTTTTTTTTAACTGAATATGACAAATCTTAAAAACATTAAAAAAGTTAATTGAATTTAATTCACTCACATGTACTGCATTTAAAATAACCGATTCAAATCTCATAAAAGCTGATCTATCACCAGCATTACAATGATTGGAAGTACTCTATCACTTCACGCAGAATCACACAGCAGTTCCTCTGTTTGCAGTTATAGTGCTTTTAACCATTTTTTATTGACAGAAACACCAATCCACACATTTTAAACACTCACTAATGCTATCAATTTGAAATACTAAAAGAAACGCATTCAATTTAGTGGCAAACATTTAGACTAGAAGTCTTTCAGTGAAGACACTTTGAAATGTTTCTCGCTATAAATACCCAGCAAGACATCAAAACCTGAGTGTTTCACAGTTAAAAGCTAATCTGAAAAAACACAGCTACAGAACTGTTTTTTACATTTGGCAGGAGTGCTAATTGGATGAACCAAGGTGTGTTTGAGAAGGAAAATCCTAAACAAGAGTGCAATTGAGGGGTTTACAGTACGTGTCATTTCAGTAACCTTGGTCCTTACAATCCTTGTAATTTCTAATCCAAATCGAATACAAAACTTTACCTTGAGGCTGGTATTGTTGGAGTCGGTTCTCTTCAATTCCCTGAGGGATTGTAAGATGTAAGAATAAGCTCCAGACCATTCCCCTTCCCTTATTTCAGAGTCTGACGACAGGGATACAGAACTAGAACTCTGTGTGTTCAAGTAATCAGCTTAAAAGGAAAAAAAGGATTTTCAGTACAGATAAATGATGCACATAACAGCCACACTCTCAAAATTCAAATAGTCTAGTATTATGCCATACTTGATTATAGTGACCTGACCATATTTTACAAAACACATTATTTTAAGAATGTTCAAATTTCATACAGTCGCACGTGATCTATGTTTATGCAAAACTGATTCACAAACACTTCACACATGATCGCTGGTAGAGTGGAATAAAGCTTGTGTTGTTTGACATTAATATTCACTATAAATCAGGTCAGCATCATGGTAACATCTTGACATTGCAGTATCTGATTTATTGATATTATGTTCACCCCTGTGTGGTGTTATTAAGGCTGCTTGAATCTTAACAGTTGCTGGTTTGTAATGAATGCATTTGTACTTTATTAGCAGTATTGTGAAATAAATAAACAAATAAATAAATAACACCTGTTGCACTTACACTCAGTTGGAGATTCAGGAATACTGCTGAAACTTTCAAAGGCTTTGAGTTTCATCGGTGAACTGGGCTCACCAAGACTCTCCTGTGATTGGCTACTGGAACCACAGGGCTGTGATGTCAGAGTAGCAGTGAGTTTTTCAGCTGAAAAACAAAGCACACATTGAGTGGTGAGAAATCTACTGTAAAAACAATGAGCTTAGATTTAAATTGCAGAGTGGAAAGCTGTCATTAATGTGAAATATGGAATTTATATCCAACAGATCCAACTCATGCACTGTATACTGCTGAGCCCTGTCTGTGAGATCAAACTCATGCACTGTATACTGCTGAGCCCTGTCTGTGAGATCAAACTCATGCACTGTATACTGCTGAGCCCTGTCTGTGAGATCAAACTCATGCACTGTATACTGCTGAGCCCTGCCTGTGAGATCAAACTCATGCACTGTATACTGCTGAGCCCTGTCTGTGAGATCAAACTCATGCACTGTATACTGCTGAGCCCTGTCTGTGAGATCAAACTCATGCACTGTATACTGCTGAGCCCCGCTTGTGCGATCAAACTCATGCAATCTATACTGCTGAGCCCTGCTTGTGAGATCCAACTCATAATGTTTTGTACAAGTTCCATTCTTTAATTCTTTCTAAACCGATCTGATAAAATGACACATCCAATTCACACACACAGCCCCCCCGGGTTATAAAAGCAAAATCAAAGATTTTTTTGTTACTTTTCTTATTTGTTTTAAAATATAAACCAGACAAATCTAGGAAGACTCAGATTGCAACACTGCTGATGGCAACAGAGATATGAGTGGAACCAATACAGATGTGAACGCATTAAACAAACACAGATAAACACAGACACGCGGTCTGGCAGTACATTGTGAACAAATAGGCAGCTGTGACACTGAAATGAGTCAAATAAGCAGTGTTACAGATCCGTTGTGTCTACTTGCAAGTATGTCATTAGGGACCCTTAACGAAGCTATCCTAACAAAGTGCTACGTGCTGATCTGAATCCTGCCTGGACAGTGAAGCAGCTGTGTTGTAACAGCTTGGTCCTTGCCCTTAGACATACGAGAGGTTAGAAATGGACCTGAAAGCCCCTCACCCTCTCTGAGTGCTGCTGTTAAAAGCATGGCAGCCTGTGGCACTTCCTCTGGGTCTGGTCTGATCAGTAAGTGTGGCCCTGGCATGGACTCCTGGTGGACGCTCATGCCTGTGAGCTCTGCATAGATCCTCAGCTTGTCTTCCAAACTGTTGCAGATCTGCTGGTCCTGGTTGCTGAGAGTCTCTGTCAATGAAGTTAAATGCAACTTTAATTTGCGTAGCCCCTTTCACATGGCACAGCAAAACCGTAGAAACTAATTGATTTTTATTTTTGGCTTAACAGTAACTACAGGTTCTCCAGATGTTTAAGAGCAAGAAACTCTGAGAGCGAATAATAAAAATCTCAGACAAATACAACCACACAGCCCAGGGCAGAGTGGATCACTTGGCACTAGAAGGTATTCGTTTTATTTGAGTAATTTCACAGAGTGAGCTGCAATGTGCTCAATGTGTCCAGCAGGTGTAGTTGGTGGACAGTATAAATGTAGTGCAGTTTAGCTGCTGCAATAGTAGTACAATATGAATAGGAAATGTAGTACTGCAGCCAGTAGGTCTTGCATTGACACTGAAAGTCCTCAGTATGGGGGTTAATTCACTTCAGAAAGAGAATGTGTTTGATATATAAAACACAGTCGTGATAGACAATCTGAACTAGATGTTAAAAACTAAAATCTATTTGAACATGTGTATTTAAAAAGAACTATGCAGGACTTAATAAAGGTTTGGTCTTAATACTGAAGCTACAAGGAATTTCTTGCAACAAATCACCACTTTTTTTTTTTTCAATGAACACTTTTACACTTTTTCCTGATGCTGTAAAAAGTTGGTGTTACCCTGGAGTTTAAGAATCTTCTGTGCCCTGGCCTCAGCGATCCGCCTGTCCTCCTCGGTCTCACTTGTCCGCTCCTCCTCCTCCTCTGGACAGCTTCAGAGAAACATACATGTTACTGCCGTGTAACTGAACACCGCTCAGAATAGACACGCTGATAACACAGGCATCATCGTAAACACAACCACCTAATAAGAGGTCCTGACAGTATTTTACATCTCAGTAACTTGCTCAGTAAAATAAATGCTTTGCCCCTTTAAAAGTGAGAAGTTCCCTCCTGCGTTAAAGCGAACCCCAGGTTGTCACTGAGTCTCTCTTTATGCATGGGGAAGGCTGAGACAGCATGTACTGTGAGACTCGCTTACCCAGGGCATCACTGAGTCTCTCTCCATGCATGGGGAAGGCTGAGACAGCATGTACTGTGAGACTCGCTTACCCAGGGTGTCACTGAGTCTCTCTCCATGCATGGTAAAGGCTGAGACAGCATGTACTGTGAGACTCGCTTACCCAGGGCATCACTGAGTCTCTCTTCATGCATGGGGAAGGCTGAGACAGCATGTACTGTGAGACTCGCTTACCCAGGGTGTCACTGAGTCTCTCTTCATGCATGGGGAAGGCTGAGACAGCATGTACTGTGAGACTCGCTTACCCAGGGTGTCACTGAGTCTCTCTTCATGCATGGGGAAGGCTGAGACAGCATGTACTGTGAGACTCGCTTACCCAGGGCGTCACTGAGTCTCTCTTCATGCATGGGGAAGGCTGAGACAGCATGTACTGTGAGACTCGCTTACCCAGGGCATCACTGAGTCTCTCTTCATGCATGGGGAAGGCTGAGACAGCATGTACTGTGAGACTCGCTTACCCAGGGTGTCACTGAGTCTCTCTTCATGCATGGGGAAGGCTGAGACAGCATGTACTGTGAGACTCGCTTACCCAGGGCGTCACTGAGTCTCTCTTCATGCATGGGGAAGGCTGAGACAGCATGTACTGTGAGACTTGCTTACCCAGGGTGTCACTGAGTCTCTCTTCATGCATGGTGAAGGCTGAGAAGCATGTACTGTGAGACTCGCTTACCCAGGGCGTCACTGAGTCTCTCTTCATGCATGGGGAAGGCTGAGACAGCATGTACTGTGAGACTCGCTTACCCAGGGCGTCACTGAGTCTCTCTCCATGCATGGGGAAGGCTGAGACAGCATGTACTGTGAGACTCGCTTACCCAGGGCATCACTGAGACTCTCTTCATGCATGGGGAAGGCTGAGACAGCATGTACTGTGAGACTCGCTTACCCAGGGTGTCACTGAGTCTCTCTTCATGCATGGGGATGGCTGAGACAGCATGTACTGTGAGACTCGCTTACCCAGGGTGTCACTGAGTCTCTCTTCATGCATGGTGAAGGCTGAGACAGCACGTACTGTGAGACTAGCTTACCCAGGGTGTCACCGAGTCTCTCTCCATGCATGGGGAAGGCTGAGACAGCATGTACAGTGGGGCTCTCTTACCTCTCCACTGCTTCTCGAATGTGTCTCATCCAGCTGTTGCGCTCCTCTTTGGAAGCCGTGTGAATCTCATACATCTCTGGCCCTGCAGATGAAGCACTGATCAGAAACATCCCTCGCTCCTCGTTGGCTACTTCTCTCACTATTAGCTTCTGTAGAGAGATAACTGGAGGTTTCTGATCCTGGTGAGAAAAGAACAAATACATACAGAATGAAATAAAAACAACTTGACTGAAGAAGTGAAAACATATATTTACCGGGAATAAACTGGGTAAAGAGCAGCAGTCTGGTTTAAAAAAAAAAAAAAAAAATCAGTTTTCTCTGGCTATAATGTCTTCACATCTATATTCCTAGGGGGTATTCATCTTCCACAGGGTGAAATATTCTGCTATATCTACACAGTGTAAAGAATGGTTCTCTTTGCTTACCACCGCAGCAAAGACGTATTTTTGGTCTTTCTCCTGCAGGAATATTAGAACGTCAGTCAGAAGTAGAGCCATGATATCTGTGAAAGAAAGGCACCTGTTTGAAACACGAAGCCGACACACACTTCCTGCTGTATTGGGAGCCTGGGGTCACATAGCTGCTCCAAAACCATGTTAAACATACAGCAAATTAGGGTTTTTTAAAGGGCTAAGAAAAAAATACAGTACAATACAGCAGCTTTAGATATGACAGGTCATTTTCCAAATGTGAGCCGTAAAAAAAGATTTTAGTCAAAACGTTTGTCATGGACCTTATTAAATTTCTTTTAGTGTTTACAAATTGGAACATAGCAAATACACACATTTACCACCAGGGAAACTGACAGCAGTGCTGTCAGAAGCCCTTTGCGAATTCAGTAAATGTGTCTACTTCATTGAGATCTTTTAGTGCTGGTTGCAGATTCAGTGTAAAAGCGCACGGTTACCCTCCTAAGTGACCCACCTTTCAGCCTCCCGGTGGCTGTTTTCCAGTAGACCAGCCCCTCATGCTGCAGAGTGCGGTCCCTGCTCCTCAGGTCCTGCTTCCGGAACAAGTGGCCATTCTTCAGCTTGGCAAACGTCTTGTTCTCGACCCTGCTCAGGATCTCCAGCAGCTTCTGCTCCTTCTCGTACTCGCTGACCCTCAGGTCCACCGTCGCTATGATATCCTTGATCAGTCCCAGTGCTCTGGTCAGGTCTGCATGCTCCTCTTTGCCTTCTAATCAGATTTTAATAAGATAACAAGACATTGAGTAAACAAGAGGTCTGAGAGGGGTTCCCATGGGCAGGCAATAAATGCTCCACCCCTAATAATTCTGTCCTCCTTGAAAATGGTAACATTTTGGGGGGACGGCATTGTGACATGGCAGTCTCATTAAATGATTCTGCACATTGTTAAAGAGATGATTAACGGCGCAAGCTCACCCACAGTTGTTCTGTTTCAAGGCTGCTGTACCAATGCTTTTGGCAGGACACGGTGCATCTATTTAAAATAGATACCTTACAGCAGCCTGGATCTCCTTCTATTGAATAATGCTAATGAATACCGACCAGGGCTACCAAAACTAACTTTAAACTAGAAATATTTGGTCAAAGTTGAGTATGATGCAGAAAACAATACCTATAAAGAATGTATTTTTGACATATTTCTGCCTCACGATGTGGAATTTTAAAATGCTGAAATTTTTAGCAGACAAAGGATATAGTGTACCACAGGTATTAACATTCCTTTGTATTTTGAAGCCTGTCTACCAAGAAATATGTTGAGTACATATAATCCTATTATTTACACAATGCTGGCACACTTCCCCCAAGCACTGATGCAGTGAAACTTGGAAACTGTTTAAAGAAGATTTATTACATAATACCCAATCACAGTTTTATATTCGCCAATCAGCTTTAGTTGCACTGCCCCTTCCTTCTGGAACTCCCTGCCCAGCTGCATTCCACATTCTACTTCCGTTTCTCAGTTTAAAAGCGCTCTCAAAATGCACCTCTTTTAAGCTCTCTTCTCTTTTTAGGCTTTGAAATAAGAACTAAGGTTTTGTATCTTGGTTTTATCCTTACATTGTTTATCAATGTATTTGGAAAATTCTGCTTTTATCTTGTCTGTATTTAAGTTCATGATGTTTATAAATCTATTTGTATCTTGGACATTTTGACTGTGCAGAGCCTTGGGACACGTCGATGTGAATGGCTCTATTTAAATTTAAATTAAAGTTATTATTATTATTATTATTATTATTATTATTATTATTATTATTATTATTATTATTATTATTCAGTTCAGAAAGGCACATTTATATTTTTTTTACAAAGATAAGAAATGTGTTTTTACTTTGCTGTAATAGGTGTGTTTACTTACTAGCTGTCACATTCGTGCAGAAGCATTCAGTTCAAAAAATGAAAAAACTGGAAAGCTTATTCAGATTTAACCTGAAACTTCTACAAACCTGAACAAGTCAAACCCTTCTCAAACCTCACATTAATTTCTCAGGTATAGCCACATGGAATCCCTGGTAGTTTCTGGAGCTCTGTGCGGAGCTGATTTTCCTAAGCCCTGTGCGCAGCTGATTTTCTGAAGCCCTGTGCGGAGCTGATTTTCTGAAGCCCTGTGCGGAGCTGATTTTCTGAAGCCCTGTGCGGAGCTGATTTTCTGAAGCCTTGTGCACTGCTGATTTTCTGAAGCCCTGTGCAGAGCTGATTTTCTGAAGCCCCGTGCAGAGCTGATTTTCTGAAGCCTTGTGCACTGCTGATTTTCCTAAGCCCTGTGCACAGCTGATTTTCTGAAGCCTTGTGCACTGCTGATTTTCTGAAGCCCTGTGTGGAGCTGATTTTCTGAAGCCCTGTGCACAGCTGATTTTCTGAAGCCCTGTGCGGAGCTGATTTTCTGAAGCCCCGTGCGGAGCTGATTTTCTGGAGCCCTGTGCGGAGCTGATTTTCTGGAGCCCTGTGCGGAGCTGATTTTCTGGAGCTCAGTGAGGAGCTGATTTTCTGTAGCCCTGTGCACAGCTGATTTTCTGGAGCTCTGTGAGGAGCTCATTTTCTGGAGTCCTGTGCACTGCTGATTTTCTGTAGCCCTGTGCGGAGCTGATTTTCTGTAGCCCTGTGCGGAGCTGATTTTCTGGAGCCCTCTGAGGAGCTGATTTTCTGTAGCCCTGTGCGGAGCTGATTTTCTGGAGCCCTGTGTGGAGCTGATTTTCTGGATCCCTGTGCGGAGCTGTTTTTCTGAAACCCTGTGCAGAGCTGATTTTCTGAAGCCCCGTGTGGAGCTGATTTTCTGTAGCCCTGTGCGGAGCTGATTTTCTGGAGCTCTGTGAGGAGCTCATTTTCTGGAGCCCTGTGCGGAGCTGATTTTCTGGAGCTCAGTGCAGAGCTGATTTTCTGAAGCCCCGTGCGGAGCTGATTTTCTGGAGCCCTGTGCGGAGCTGATTTTCTGGAGCCCTGTGCAGAGCTGATTTTCTGGAGTCTTGTGCACAGCTGATTTTATGGAGCTCAGTGAGGAGCTGATTTTCTGTAGCCCTGTGCGGAGCTGATTTTCTGTAGTCCTGTGCGGAGCTGATTTTCCTAAGCCCTGTGCGGAGCTGATTTTCTGTAGCCCTGTGCGGAGCTGATTTTCTGGAGCTCAGTGAGGAGCTGATTTTCTGTAGCCCTGTGCACAGCTGATTTTCTGGAGCTCTGTGAGGAGCTCATTTTCTGGAGTCCTGTGCACTGCTGATTTTCTGTAGCCCTGTGCGGAGCTGATTTTCTGTAGCCCTGTGCGGAGCTGATTTTCTGGAGCCCTCTGAGGAGCTGATTTTCTGTAGCCCTGTGCGGAGCTGATTTTCTGGAGCCCTGTGCGGAGCTGATTTTCTGGAGCCCTGTGTGGAGCTGATTTTCTGAAGCCCTGTGCGGAGCTGATTTTCTGGAGCCCTGTGCGGAGCTGATTTTCTGGAGCTCTGTGAGAAGCTGATTTTCTGAAGCCCTGTGGAGATGATTTTCTGGAGTCCTGTGCACAGCTGATTTTCTGGAGTCCTGTGAACAGCTGATTTTCTGGAGCCCTGTGTGGAGCTGATTTTCTGGATCCCTGTGCGGAGCTGATTTTCTGAAACCCTGTGCAGAGCTGATTTTCTGAAGCCCTGTGCGGAGCTGATTTTCTGGAGCCCTGTGCGGAGCTGATTTTCTGAAGCCCTGTGCACAGCTGATTTTCTGAAGCCCTGTGCACAGCTGTTTTATTGTAGCCCTCTGCGGAGCTGGTTTTCTGAAACCCTGTGCGGAGCTGATTTTCTGAAGCCCTGTGGAGCTGATTTTCTGTAGCCCTGTGCGGAGCTGATTTTCTGGAGCCCTGTGCGGAGCTGATTTTCTGAAGCCCTGTGCGGAGCTGATTTTCTGAAGCCCTGTGCGGAGCTGATTTTCTGTAGCCCTGTACGGAGCTGATTTTCTGAAGCCCTGTGGAGCTGATTTTCTGTAGCCCTGTGCGGAGCAGATTTTTTGGAGCCCATGCAGAGCTGATTTTCTGGAGCCCCTTTGACCCAGCTCACCCTTGGAGTACTGCAGGATCCGCTCCAGCAGGACCGGGTACTTGGTAATGCGCTGTGTGACCAGCAGGATGCACTCTGGGATCTCTCGACGCCGAGCCAGGAAGTTGTTACTTTGTTGCTGTACACACAAAGACAGAATCGTGTGTAATAAGAATGATAGCAATTACACAAACACAGATTACAAACAAGTATATTAACATATCTGAGATAAAGATAAGACCAAGGCACACAGGCAAATGATTTCATTTTAAATGTACTATTAGTGCAGCAGATTGGTATCAAAATCCTATAATTAGTTTTTCTGCCTGTCTAGACAATGACAATGTATGACAGAACCTACTTTGATAAAGGCTTGGAATTTCTTATTTTGCTGTTGCAGCTCTTTGAAGAGATTAACCGCCTCAGTATGATGACTGCAAAATTCTCCATACACTTGTTTCATCTTCACTGCATTTTCTTCTGAAAACTGTAAAAAATAACAAACAATAATAATAATAATAATAAATAATAATAATAATAATAATAATAATAATAATAATAATAATAATAATAATGTGTGTGTGTGTGTGTGTGTGTGTGTGTGTGTGTTCTATTGTTCTATCATCTTTAATTCATGCATACAGTGTTTTATTCATCTGACATCTTTAGATGGACTCAAAGGAATTAGGGCTACCTGTATTTTGTATCACTTGAAAATAGCAATACATTCACAGAAATTTACCTGACACTGACAGTTCATCAATTAATGAATAAAAGACAAACTATAGCTGATTATACTGTCACCTTAATAATATCAATGGTTACATCTTAAAACATCTACAAACACAGACCACAGTCTGCATAGAAAAGAAAACACCACAGGGAACAATTAACAGTTTGCTAAACCAATGCGTATTACTATGCACTTTCAGCACAAGTGGTGTGATGCTGAATAATTTCCAGTGAAGCATTACAGTATATATGGTGGTAAGAGAAAGTCTGACAGGACAGCAATCATGTTTTAGTCAAGGAAATTAATGTGTACTGTGTTCATATTAATGGTACAGACAAACTGAGATACATGTCGTGCCAATGCCTCATCTAAAAGGGCAGCATGGTAGAAGAGTTAACTTTACTGTTTGTGTGTATGGGCTCTCCATAGCCCACCATTCTTACAGTCCTAACATTCAACTGCTTATAACCAGGTTCATTTCGGGACCAACCTCAGTGGAGAGGAGCTTAGAATGACAAACACACAAAGATGCTACTGTTCTGTCCTTCAAACATCAAATCCTCATTTATGTCCTAGAAGAAAATAAAAGCTAAGCTAAGCTTTAAACTATACCCTGTGGTACACAGAGTCCCATTCAGGAGAAAAAAAAACAAAAGAATAAGTAAGTCTCTGGGAAGACTTCTATTGTCCCGTAACCCTAACTGGAACACTGAGGGCTCTTAAGCTCTACAGTATTTATTGGTAATTACACACTAAAAGCAGAAACTAGAGATCTCTATTAAGTATGTGCCTGTTCAGACTGAAGCATTTCATGAAGTGGAAATAAGAACAGAATGCACCAGGTTCCCTGTTCATACAGTGTGTATAATTAAAAAGCACTGTGTTGCGTGTTCAAAGAAGTTCACCCTTTTTCTAATCCCTTTAAAAACACATGCACAGCACACTGAAGAAGGCACAAGTGGAGATCGTTTGCCTGCCTGACCTAGCTTCTTATAGTTTTTCTTGACAATACAAATCGCACTTGCTTTTCTTTTGCACTTGTCACACAGTATTTTTTGTCACACATGAGCAGCGTTAAGGATCCGGATTTTTAGGTCTTACGTAAAAAACATTCAAGCTGCCGTGAAAATGTGTGACTTGCAAGATGTTACTGATTTACACACTGGCACACTGACCGCAGACCTCTTGCTTAGATCAGAGAGCATGGTGATAGAAGATGAGCAGACTGCCAAGTTAATCTCAGTACTCCAGACCCTCACCATCCAAATCCATATCCCTAGCACAGAATGTGACTTGATTAGCATAATGAATTCAATAATGTCATTTATTCCATTAATTTAATGAAATGATTACGGGTCTCAAGGCTGATGCATTTTGATGTAATATTAGAACTGAAACACTAAAATACGCATGTTCTTTTGCTTTTGCAATCCATATTTTATTAGTTCATCAGAGTAAATAGTGGCAACCTGTGCGTAGTGAATCCATCATGCATCGTGCGTGATTTTCCATTCCCTTTTGGCACTCTTAACAAAAGCCAGTCACAACAAGAAGTGATTTGTATTCCGGATATGAAGTTAACAACTTCCATGATTTTCTGGGGATGGTAAAAACGTGGATCATCTCTTACTATTTGACCTACAGAATCAGAAGGCCTGCATGGCTGCAGTTAGCGTGTGGGATAACACTGCTTGTGCATAAAAAAACGTGTATTTTTTATCTGAAATGGTACCATAACCATGAACTGTTCAATTCAAGTAAGCCGGTCAAGTCACCCTGAAGGTCAACAGCACTGCCCTCGGATGCCCAGGACTTCAAGGGGCGGTGGAGTGCAGTCCATGCACGCCCAGGGTTTCTTGCTAACTCTGCTGGAATGAGGCTTACTTGGTGCACCAGGATGTCCCCGATGCGGTGGATGAGGAAGTTCCTCTCACTGTCCTCCTGGGCGCAGTCATGCCGTCGTCCTTTCAAGGCCCTGAAGAAGCTGCTGTGCATGTGCAGCAGCTCGTCCAGGCAGGGGAAGATCCTGGCCACAGTGCAGGGATCCAGCTGCACCTCCTCCCTCATGCCTTTCCTGAAGACCTCCGACATGATCAGCAGAGTCTGGATGTGGTGCATTTCTGTTTGCATCAGTTCTGAGTAATGAAGCAAGACAACGTTATTCATATACGGTAAAACACCTCAAGATCGGTCACTTAATATCCTTTATATACCTACCTGCATGAAAACCTCATGTCACTGTGACTCTGTTTAAATAAATGCCTATTTTCCTCAAACTTTTACTCACACTTCAATTTGGGCCTCATGTGTTAACCTCACGCTAATGTTAAATATGCAGTACAATGAATGTATTATCTTTCCTCTGGGAAATAAAGTTAGAGCATTTTTAAAGGGAAAAACAAATTGCTCCTGTTCGAAAGCTGTAAAGTTGCAAACTGTGTGCTAGATCAAAACAAGTACATCTCACACTCAAAAATGTATTCATATATTTAGAATACATCGGCAGGCACTAACATGTTTGATACTTTTTTTGTTTGATTACAATTTTTTTGTTTTAAGGATGATAATGACTGAAGCAACAAAACGGCAATGTTGTGGCGTTACTTCTTTATTTCATGTGCTGAATGTAAGCAGAAATAAGTTGAGAAATTCAGTTCTAGTTGTACAGTGGGAGCCATATTCTAGAACCGCTGTACTGGTGTAACCTCCCATATTATACCCCAATGAGATTATACCCCGGTAGATTCTGGGGCCTCCCAGAATCTACCCGGAGTAGTTCTGGAATATACACCTGGTAGATTCTGATGTCTTCCAGTATATAGACCCTCCTCCCAGAATCTACCCCACCTACAAGGAGGAAATATTATTAAATAATAACACGTAAGTCAAACATGAAACCGTTGCTAAACTGATATAGTTGTGTGCATTACTGTGAGATAGCAGAATAATATAATATTCTGTTTTGAAATTCTGTGAATATACTTTATTGCCTTGATATATTTAAAATGTTCACTGTCTGTTAATTAATTTGTTAATTTGGTGGATTAAATATTGTAAGAGGTTTTCCATATGTTTAAACAACAACATTTTTTGGGGTTCAGTGTGCCCACATTAGATTTACTCTTTACTTCATCTATATCTATGTGCAAGTAAATTGTTAGATATTACTGCCTTCAGTTTCATTTTTAATATAATTACATATATTTAATACATTTCCCCACTATAATGTAAATATATTCTATATTTACAATATACTACATATTAGGCACATTTAAAATATATACTACAACACAGTTTAACTAAATGTTAAATATGCTATATCTGCTATATTTAAATATATTCTACAGTATAGTATAGGACATAATACTGGTGGGGTAGATTCTGGGAGGAGAGATTTTCAATCGGTTTAATCGGTCACTGTGTGTTTTTCATGCTAGTGGGCGATATCTGACAAGTAACGTGAATTCAGGCTATTATTAATGTACATAAAGATTAATAAATAACTTAACAAACAAACAAATACAAATAGCTGAGTGGCTGACTTAACTGAATTAAAAGCATTGGATCCAGATGGGTGCTGGTGGTGGTTACACACACTGCTCTTTACTAAAAAACAGGCTGGAAGAAGCTGTAACTCGACTCTTTTGATCATTATTGTCTCAGTACAACCGCAAGAAAAGGTTGCTCCATAAATAAGCTGCTCACTGACTCACCATAAATAACGTCCTGCCTTTTAATCACATGTTTCTCCTGCTTGCTGCAGAACTTCTGGTCCACGGCCAGACTCCAGGACTCTGCTTCGTACTCCGCTGAATCTGCACACAGGTCACTTAGCAAGGGGGCATCAACGGTGTCTGTGCAAGAAGAACAGTGTGCCAGGATTATCAGGGTTTACTGCTCAAATAGAAACCACTGCCTCAGATAAGCGAGAGCTGTCAAAATATGTCAGAAGTAGCATGTTAGTCATGATTGATGCAAATAGAGGTGCAACACCATAGTGACAGATTGTAGATCACATTTCTATTCTGTATGCTTTATTATTTAAAAAGTTAAAAACAGAGAGGCGTTTCAGCCAAATGGCCTTCATCAAGCTGTCAAACATGTAACTGTCATTCTGTGCTCTAGAGTACATAGTGATGCCAAAGCATCAGCGAGGAAACACATGATTAAGACTGTATTGCTTTTCATTCTCCAAGATGTAAATCGCTTTGCAGTTCAGTTTGAAATGTTGACAGCATTTAGGATGGCAGTCCACTGAATCCATTGGGAGATGTGGATTAGATCCATCAGTATTATAGCAGTCACTACAACATACACACACTTTCTGAAGTCCTGGACACACTGCCCGAAACACACGCTTTCTGAACCCTAGATACTGCCCAATACACATGCTTTCTGAACCCCGGACACTGTCTGATACACACACTTTCTGAAACCCTGGACACACTGCCCGATACACACGCTTTCTGAAACCTTGGACACTGCCCAATACACACGCTTTCTGAACCCTGGACACTGTCCGATACACACGGTTTCTGAAACCCTGGACACACTGCCTGATACACACGCTTTCTGAAGCCCTGGTCACACTGCCTGATACACACGCTTTCTGAAACCCTGGACACACTGCCTGATACACACGCTTTCTGAAGCCCTGGTCACACTGCCCGAAACACACGCTTTCTGAAACCCTGGACACACTGCCCGATACACACGCTTTCTGAAGCCCTGGTCACACTGCCCGAAACACACGCTTTCTGAAACCCTGGACACACTGCCCGATACACACGCTTTCTGAAGCCCTGGTCATACTGCCCAAAACACACGCTTTCTGAAACCCTGGACACACTGCCTGATACACACGCTTTCTGAAGCCCTGGGTACACTGCCTGATACACACGCTTTCTGAAGCCCTGGATACACTGCCTGATACACACGCTTTCTGAAGCCCTGGTCACACTGCCTGATACACACGCTTTCTGAAGCCCTGGACACACTGCCCGATACACACGCTTTCTGAAACCCTGGACACACTGCCCGATACACACGCTTTCTGAAACCCTGGACACACTGCCCGATACACACGCTTTCTGAAGCCCTGGACACACTGCCCAAAACACACGCTTTCTGAAACCTTGGTCACACTGCCTGATGCACACGCTTTCTGAAGCCCTGGACACACTCCCTGATACACACGCTTTCTGAAGCCCTGGGTACACTGCCTGATACACATGGTTTCTGAAGCCCTGGTCACACTGCCTGATACACACGCTTTCTGAAGCCCTGGGTACACTGCCTGATACACACGCTTTCTGAACCCTGGGTACACTGCCTGATACACACGCTTTCTGAAGCCCTGGTCACACTGCCTGATGCACACGCTTTCTGAAGCCCTGGGTACACTGCTTGATACACACGCTTTCTGAACCCTGGAAACACTGTCCAATATGCCCTGGACACACTGTCCGATATGCCCTGGACATACTGTTCTGTGCAATTAATAGCGACAGAATTTATCATTCACATCGGACAGTGTGCTATGCTTTGTTTTAGACATGCATTCTAAAGCCCTGGACGCATTGGCTAGTGTGTTATACCCACTTGCAAATCTCAAAGTCAGCAACCGCGTTAGGTCATATGACTGGAGACAAGAATGTATTCTCTCTCTCATTACATTATAATGAGTTTATCTCAGTGTGGTTAATCAGGTTACGTCCTTATGAAGACATTCGTTCTTCTTTAATAATAAAGCAGCCGACCAGAAAGTTTTATTTAGTAAACAAGAAAAACAAAAGTAAACAAACAAAACCTAACCCATCTCAAACCCTAAACAAAGCACAACATTTTTCTATTAACTAAATACAGAGCAGGATAAGCCTGTTCTCCGATACCAAACCTTGCTGTCCAAATACCTTGCATACAGTTCAGACACCTTGCATACAGTTCAAATACATAAGAACATAAGAACATAAGAAAGTTTACAAACGAGAGGAGGCCATTCGGCCCATCTTGCTCGTTTGGTTGTTAGTAGCTTATTGATCCCAGAATCTCATCAAGCAGCTTCTTGAAGGATCCCAGGGTGTCAGCTTCAACAACATTACTGGGGAGTTGATTCCAGACCCTCACAATTCTCTGTGTAAAAAAGTGCCTCCTATTTTCTGTTCTGAATGCCCCTTTGTCTAATCTCCATTTGTGACCCCTGGTCCTTGTTTCTTTTCTCAGGCTGAAAAAGTCCCTTGGGTCGACACTGTCAATACCTTTTAGAATTTTGAATGCTTGAATTAGGTCGCCACGTAGTCTTCTTTATTCAAGACTGAACAGACTCAATTCTTTTAGCCTGTCTGCACATGACATGCCTTTTAAGCCCGGAATAATTCTGGTCGCTCTTCTTTGCACTCTTTCTAGAGCAGCAATATCTTTTTTATAGCGAGGTGACCAGAACTGCACACAATATTCAAGATGAGGTCTTACTAGTGCATTGTGCAGTTTTAACATTACTTCCCTTGATTTAAATTCAACACTTTTCACAATGTATCCGAGCATCTTGTTAGCCTTTTTTAGACATTTCTGAGCCAACAAAAACTCCTAGGTCTTTTTCATAGATTCCTTCTCCAATTTCAGTATCTCCCATATGATATTTATAATGTACATTTTTATTTCCTGCATGCAGTACCTTACACTTTTCTCTATTAAATGTCATTTGCCATGTGTCTGCCCAGTTCTGAATCTTGTCTAGATCATTTTGAATGACCTTTGCTGCTGCAACAGTGTTTGCCACTCCTCCTACTTTTGTGTCGTCTGCAAATTTAACAAGTTTGCTTACTATACCAGAATCTAAATCATTAATGTAGATTAGGAATAGCAGAGGACCTAATACTGATCCCTGTGGTACACCGCTGGTTACCACACTCCATTCTGAGGTTTTTCCTCTAATCAGTACTTTCTGTTTTCTACATGTTAACCACTCCCTAATCCATGTACATGTGTTTCCTTGAATCCCAACTGCGTTCAGTTTGAGAATTAATCTTTTGTGCGGGACTTTGTCAAAAGCTTTCTGGAAATCTAAATAAACCATGTCATATGCTTTGCAATTATCCATTATCAATGTTGCATCCTCAGAAAAATCAAGCAGGTTAGTTAGACACGATCTCCCTTTTCTAAAAACATGTTGACTGTCTCCCAGGACCCTGTTACCATATAGGTAATTTTCCATTTTGGATCTTATTATAGTTTCCATAAGTTTGCATATAATAGAAGTCAGGCTTACTGGTCTGTAATTACCTGGTTCAGTTTTGTTTCCCTTTTTGTGGATCGGTATTATGTTTGCAATTTTCCAGTCTGTCGGTACAACCCCTGTGTCAAGAGACTGCTGCATGATCTTGGTTAGCGGTTTGTAAATTACTTCTTTCATTTCTTTGAGTACTACTGGGGGGATCTCATCCGGCCCAGGGGATTTGTTTATTTTAAGAGCTCCTAGTCCCTTTAACACTTCTGCCTCAGTTATGCTAAAGTTATTTAAAACTGGATAGGAACTGGATGACATGTGGGACATGTTGTCAGTATCTTCCTTTGTAAAAACCATTTACCATTTGTATCGCTTAAACATTTAATCTACTCTTTGAATGTTCGCTTGCTGTTGTAATATTGGAAAAAACATTTTGGAATTGGTTTTAGCTCCCTTAGCAATGTTAATTTCTATTTCTCTCTTGGCCTTTCTAACTTCCTTTTTGACTTGCGTTTGCAGTTCTGTGTACTCTTTCTGCGTACTTTCTTTTTGGTCCTTTTTTAATGCTCTGTAAAGTGCCTTTTTTCACTGAATATTTTTTTTAATTGATCTATTAAACCATTTTGGCAATTTAGTTTTACATTTAGATTTGTCTACTTTAGGGATGTAATTGTTTTGCGCCTCTAGTACTACATTTTTGAAGGACAACCATCCTTCTTCTGCGGGTGTTTTCTCTATTTTACTCCAATCTACTTCTGTTAGTCTCTGTTTCATACCTTCATAGTTTGCTTTTCTAAAATTGTAAACCTTAGCTTTAGTCATTACTTTTGGGGTTTTAAAAAACACTTCAAATGAGACCATGTTGTGGTCTGAGTTTGCCAGTGGTTCTCTGACCTCTGTTTTAGTTATTCTATCTTCGTTATTTGAAAAGACTAAATCAAGGCATGCCGCCCCTCTAGTCGGTGCCTTGACAAATTGTGTTAGGAAGCAGTCATTTGTCATTTCCACCATTTCTATTTCATCCTTCGTGCTACCCACCGGGTTTTCCCATTTTATTTGGGGGAAGTTGAAATCCCCCATTAGTATGGCTTCTCCTTTGCTACACGCATTTCTAATGTCATTGTATAACAGATTATTGTGCTCACCGTCTGAATCTGGCGGTCTATAGCATGCTCCTATTATTATGCCCTTTGAATTTTTGTCTGTTATTCTGACCCATATTGATTCGGTTTTGTTTTCTTTGTCCAGGTTTAACACCTGGGCTTCAAGACTGTTTCTTATGTATAGCGCTACCCCTCCTCCTCTTCTGTCCTGCCTGTCTTTCCTATACAGTGTATACCCACAAATATTATATTCGTCCCCATCACTCTCAGACAACCAAGTTTCTGTAACACCTATCACATCATAGTTACCTGTTAGTGCAGTAGCTTCAAGTTCTAGAATTTTGTTTCTGATACTTCTAGCATTTAGATAAATACATTTAATGGTTGTCTTACCTGAGTTGTTGCTCTTGTTTTGATGCGGTCTCCCTTCTGTTTTTTTGTTGATTTCTCCCCCCTTCCTTTCTAGTTTAAATGCTTCTGAACCTGCTTGAGGATCTTTTCTCCAAGTAGACTGGTTCCCTTGTTATTTAAGTGCAGTCCATCCCCTCTATACAGATAGTCCTCGTTGTAGAATGTGGTCCAATGATCAAGATAGGTGAAGCCTTCCCGTGTGCACCACATCTTCAGCCATGCGTTTTGATTAATTATTTCCAGCTGTCCATATGGTCCTTTGCAACGTGCCGGTAGCATACTAGAAAATACCACAGTTTTGGTTTTCTCTTTTAATTTCCTTCCTAGCTCTCTGAATTTGTTTTGCAGGGATTTTGGTCTGTCTCTTCCAATGTTGTTTGTACCGATGTGGACGACTACTACCGGGTCGTCTCCTGTTCGTTCTAGGAGCCTGTCCACGTTCTCAGTGATGTGCTTGACCGAGGCTCCCGGAAGGCAGCACATTGTTGTAGTAAGGGGGCCCAAACTGCGAATTGAACTTGCTGTGTTTCTCAATATGGAGTCCCCAACAATCATGACCTCCCTTCTTTTTGCTGTCTGGTCACCACTGTCAATGGGGTCCTGGATGTTGTTCCTTTCATTCTCTTGTTGTTGGTTCTGCTCATCAAAATTCTGAAGTGAATTTGTTGGTTGTTTTGATTTCTGGTGGTTGTGTTTGACGAAGTTTCTTTTTTTCCCTGCTTCTGCCTACCTGAACCCAGCTGTTCTGACCTTCTATCTCCCTGGTGACTTTCAGTCTGTTAGGGGTGATGCAGACTTCCATAAATTGTGGGTGTGCCAGTTCCTCAAGATCCTGTTGCTGTCTCACTTCTTCCAGCTCCATTTCTAGCATACTTACTAGTTTATGCAAATCCTGGATCGCGCTGCACTTTACGCACACTTGGTTTAGCTCCGCTGGGTTTTCTCGGATTTCCCACATCAAGCAGGTGTCACAGATTACTGGCTTGAAGACCATGTTGAGGTTTTTTTTTTTTTTTTTTAAGTTTAGTTTCTTCTGCAGCCGTCAACCTGCTTTCAAACTGCTTCGAAACTGCTCTGTACTTTTCCACGCCTGTACTTCTCCCACTCGCTGTCGCTTCCACTCGCTGTCGCTGGGAAGACTACCTTGTTTAACTGCGTTGTTCTGATGTGCTGTTGGCTCCTCCCCTCGCCCGTGTCTCAGAACGGCGCTGAATTTGAATCAGCTGCTCCGAGTTTCAGCTTGTTTGTTATCAGAAAAACACACGCGGCTGTTTGACTTTGAGCTGCTGCTGTGTTTCCCCAATGTCCTCTGTTTTCTGATTAAAGCAACTCAAGATGCAATTTCTCCTTACTGCTTCTAAACTGCTCTATACTTTTCCACGCCTGTACTTCTCCCACTCGCTGTCACTGGGAAGACTGCCTCCCTGTCGCTGGGAAGACTGCCTCCTCGCTGGGAAGACTACCTTGCTACAATTCAAATACCTTGTATACAGTTCAAATACCTTGCATACAGTTCAAATACCTTGCATACAGTTCAAGTACCTTGCATACAGTTCAGACACCTTGCATACAGTTCAGACACCTTGCTACAATTCAAATGCCTTGTATACAGTTCAAATACCTTGCATACAGTTAAAATACCTTGCTACAGTTCAAATACACTGCATACACTTCAAATACCTTGCATACACTTCAAATACCTTGCATACAGTTTACATACCTTACATAGAGTTCAAATACCTTGCATAGAGTTCAGGCCATCAATGTTTTTCCAGTTCCATTTTCTTCTCACTAATACCCTTATGCACTTAGTCATTCGTTCTCGCCCTCTCTCCCACACTGCCCGTTGGTATTAACAGCCCTTTTACAGAACAATCAATTATCTTCTCATTCAGTGATCACCCAATCATTTATACAATTAACCACTCCATTAAACTCATTAACCCTTTAACTGTCCACTTTAACAGCTTCTACCAGATGTAGTCTGTGTTCCTTAAACCCAGGGACCTAAGCCTGTAAACTCTGGTTTCACACTCTGGGTTGATCCACATACAGTGCCTTGCAAAAGTATTCAGACCCCTGACCAATTCTCTCATATTACTGAATTACAAATGGTACATTGAAATTTCATTCTGTTTGATATTTTATTTTTAAACACTGAAACTCAAAATCAATTATTTTAAGGTGACATTGGTTTTATGTTGGGAAATATTTTTAAGAAAAATAAAAAAACTGAAATATCTTGCTTGCATAAGTATTCAACCCCCACATACTAATATTTGGTAGAGCCACCTTTTGCTGCAATAACAGCTTTAAGTCTTTGGGGTAAGTTTGTACCAGCTTTGCACACAGTGTCGGAATGATTTTGGCCCATTCTTCTTGGCAGATTTGCTCCAGGTTGTTCAGGTTGGTTGGACGACGCTTCTGGACTGCAATTTTCAAACAGTGCTACAGATTCTCAATGGGATTGAGATCAGGACTTTGACTGGGCAACTGTAGGACAGTCACCTTTTTGTTCTTGAGCTGAAAGGTGAATTTCCTCCCAATCTTCAGTTTTTTAGAGGACTGAAACAGATTCTCTTGCAGTATTTTCATGTATTTTGCTCCATCCATTCTTCCTTCAATTGTAACAAGATGCCCAGTCCCTGCTGATGAGAAGCATCGCCACAGCATGATGCTGCCACCACCATACTTCACTGTAGGGATGGTGTGTCTTGAGGGATGGGCAGTGTTAGGTTTGTGCCACACATAGTGCTTTGAGTTTTGGTCAAAAAGCTCTATCTTGGTCTCATCTGACCACAAAACCTTTTCCCACATCGCAGCTGAGTCACTCTCATGCTTTCTGGCAAACTCCAGACGTGCTTTCAGATGGTACTTTTTGAGTAACGGCTTCTTTCTTGCCACCTTCCCATACAGGCCAGTGTTACGCAGAGCTCTCGATAAGGTTGACTGGTGCACCATTACTCCACTCCCAGCCACTGAACTCTGTAGCTCCTTCAAAGTGATTGTTGGCCTCTCTGTGGCTTCTCTCACAAGTCTCTTCTTGTTTGAGCGCTGAGTTTTGAGGGACGGCCTTTTCTTGGCAGTGCCTGGGTGGCGTGATGCAGCTTCCACTTCCTGATTATTGATCCAACTGTGCTCACTGGGATATCCAAACACTTGGATATTATTTTGTACCCTTTCCCTAATCTATGCATTTGTATTACTTTATCTCTAACTTCTGTAGAATGCTCTTTGGTCTTCATTTTCCTTCAGATTCGCAGCCTTACCAATGATCCTTCAACAGTGGGGTTTTTATCCAGAAAATGTGACAGCAACTTTAATGGTTCACAGGTGGAGGCCAATGGTAAGGTAATTGTGTCCTCGTTAGGGCAATTTCTTTCATCGGTGCAAACTGGGAGCTTCCACAGCACAGGGGTTGAATACTTATGCAAGCAAGATATTTCAGTTTTTTATTTTTCTTAAAAATATTTCCCAACATAAAACCAATGTCACCTTACAATAACTGATTCTGAGTTTCAGTGTTTAAAAATAAAATATCAAACAGAATGAAATTTCAATGTACCATTTGTAATTCGGTAATATGAGAGAATTGGTTAAGGGTCTGAATACTTTTGCAAGGCACTGTGTGTATATATATAATACACACAGTATACTGTATATATACTGTATAAATATACACACACACACACACACACACACACACACACACACACACACACACACACACACACACAAAAAATCATATAATATAGACATGATTGTCTAAAGGAAAACAGACCCTTATGTCTTTAACATTCTTCTGACTCAGATGAGAATTTGCCACAGGGTGACACCCAAGCGGTGTAAAGACAACTATACTGATTGCTTCACCTATATAGCACTTGGATTTAAACAACAACAATACAAATCCTATCTCACCATCTACTGCATATGAATCAGTGGAGGGTGAAGTCCCCATCAACTGAAGTGTCTCCTCAGACTGGGATTGGCCCCTCCAGCTGGCACTGTCCCCATCCGAATCCATCTCCTCGTTCAGCCTACTGAGACAGCACAAGCACACCAGGGTTCAGCACATTCTCCTCAGAGACAGCTATTCACTTCCACTTCCTTCTAAATCGCTCTCTCTTCCTACCTCAACTGGTCTTTGGTTTCAAAAGACCTCCCCAACGCTGCCATGTGCAATTGCCTTCCAGTAATAAATAAGTCTGGAAGTTTGATTTGATGTGCTATTAAACATGGTGCCCTACCGCTCCATGCTGACAGCTGACATGCTCTTGGAGATGTGGGGGCCCTGGTGGGAGGGGTCTCGCCTCCCGTCCCACGATGTCCCCACAGGGAGGGATGAAGTCGCATTAATCGCTGAGACAGGTGGAGATGGGATTTCTCTGACTGCTGAAGCTGTAGAAAAGGGCATTTAAAACTGTGTCAACATGGCCCACGTATTCAAAATTAATTGGATATTTGTATTGGGGGGTCCCCAATTTGTAGATAAGGTGTGACGGGGTATAACCCACCCATGTGTGTATTATACTATTTGTTGTATTATTATTTAAAATATATGGTTTAGAGTGGTAAAAACTGCTTTATTGTTATTATTGTTTCACAGCCTGGATGGGGTTAAAATGCTCTATCCAGATAAAACCGTGAGAATGCATGCTCAAAAGCGAGTGCTTATTGATAAACTGACTGTTGACAATGCATATGATAAAACCTGTGCCAGATGTGGTCGAGGGATAAACTAGGTAACTGATAGCTAGTTAATCCCTCGACCAAAATATAAAAACCTGCAGCTTTGGCTGAACTTGGTTTGTGTGCTCAGAGGCAGAACGAGAGTCGGGAGGTAAAGCAAAATAATCCAGAGAGAAAGATCAATAACAATTGCTAAGCATGCTGGTTCTCTTCCAGCGCCATACTTGTTTGGTTCCGTGTTCTGTTTTGTCTGTTTGTTTTGTCTGTTTGTTTTGGCCACTGTGCCATTTTGTTTTGTTTTGTCTATTTGTTTTGGCTACTGTGTCGTTGTGTTTTGTGAAGTGTTTTGTTTTGTCTGTTTGTTTTGGCCACGTGCCATTTTGTTTTGTGAAGTGTTTTGTTTTGTCTGTTAGCTTTGGCCACTGAGCCGTATTTTTGCCTGTTTACTTTGGCCACTGTGCCGTTTTGTTTTGTGAAGTGTTTTGCGTTGTCTGTTTGTTTTGGCCACTGTGCCGTTTTGTTTTGTGAAGTGTTTTGTTTTGTCTGTTTGTTTTGACCACTCTGCCGTTTTGTTTTGTGAAGTGTTTTGTTTTGTCTGTTTGTTTTGACCACTCAGCCGTTTTGTTTTGTGAAGTTTTTTGTTTTGGCCACTGCGTTGTATTGTTTTATGAAATGTTTTGTTTTGTCTGTTTTGGCAATTGGGCCTTTTTGTTTTGTGAAGTGTTTTGTTTTGTCTGTTTGTTTTGACCACTGTGCCATTTTGTTTTGTGAAGTGTTTTGTTCTGGCCACTGCGCTGTTTTGTTTTATGAAGCATTGTTTTGTCTGTTTGTTTTGGCCACTGTGTCATTTTGTTTTGTAAAGTGTTTTGTTTTGTCTGTTTGTTTTGGCAATTGTGCCTTTTTGTTTTGTGAAGTGTTGTGTTTTGTCTGTTTGTTTTGGCCACTGTGCCATTTTGTTTTGTAAAGTGTTTTGTTTTGTCTGTTTGTTTTGGCAATTGTGCCTTTTTGTTTTGTGAAGTGTTTTGTTTTGTCTGTTTGTTTTGGACACTGTGCCATTTTGTTTTGTCAAGTGTTTTGTTTTATTAAACCTTTTGATTTATAATAAACCAGTGCAACAGTGCATTCACTTACAAAACTGTATGCGATATCTCCTGGTCTGACATCACCACAATGTCTATCCGTGACGAGAGGTAACATATATTTCACAATATCTACCTCCTAAAAGCTATTCTTTTTCTTCTAGAACACTGAGAAGTAAAGTATGACTTACACTGTTGGGAAGATGCTGGCTTGTTCTTGGCTGCCACTGTGTATTTATCCAGTTTCTGCTTAAACACAAATTAACATAATTCGAAATTAGGCTGCTGAAAGAGGGAACTAAAATCTCCAAATTGCTTGAAAGCATGTCAATCAAACAGACTGTTAGGCTAGTCCCTTCATCTAACCCTCTACACGTTGCTGTGCCAATGTGAACCCAGAGAAGACCGGTCTGTCCCCATGCCCAGGCCAGTAAAATTTCCCCCATTTCTTACAGGAACACATAGGTCCGCAACACACAATTTTGCAGATAGAGGGGATTTTACCTTGAGACATGGTGTCGCAGAATCTCTGCAGCCTTTATGGACACTGATCGCACAGTCTGAGAAGAAAATACATTTTAAAAAGCAGGTAAGACAAGGCATACTATCATGTCCCTTGAAGTACTAAAACAATTCAAATATTATGACAAAAGACCTATGTATTCTGTCATTCACCTGTATTTCATAAGACAAAAATTATCAACATTTCATCAAGGGGCCAGATTAAAATAAATAAACACACACACACACACACACACAAACACACACACTCACACACACACACACACACACACACACACACACACAAACACACACACACACAAACACACACACACACACATTCCACTTGCAATCTGCTAATATGCTATACTGTTTATAAAGGTTTACCTTTTTATAAATCCTGGCTGTTCACATAGTGTGTTGAAATACCTCACTTCAGATGAAGTGTTTATTGAATCACAGCTCTGTCACTTGTACAACTTGCACAGCCCTGTGATTTGCACAGTGAGTGGTGTTGATATTTTATGACATTTTCATTGCTGTTCGTGTAGACCTGGGTCATTGCCACCACACTGTTATCTATTCCAAATTAAACATGTCATAATAATGTTGGAATTTAACCCTCTCGATTCTGTCCCACCGAATTAACCACACTGACCAAATAATCATCAGTTACTCGCTTCATCATAAAAATGACTTCAAACATGTGGACCCCGCTGCTAAACTTTCAGCTTCAACTTAACCTTAATGCACCGTTCTTTGACATTTTTGTAAAAACAACATCTGTACAATTAATACCCACTGAAACACTGCAAGAGCTCTTTCCCAATGGCAGGCTTGTCACAGACCAAACACAACGTCAGTCCTGAGCACGATCCCGTTATGAACTGGTGTCCATTGACCAACCTGTCCTTTCCTTCTTTGTCCTTATTTTTCCCCTGGAAAACAAATGAAAAAAAAAATTCTATTGACAATCTAAAATAAAACACTTTAACTTGCTAGCAGTACATAATATATGTCTTCTATAAAGTAAAGAGAAAGCTAAACATATTAAAATCTCTCCAATAACAGACATTCACATCAAATAAATACAGTTGAAAGAGAAGCTGTTTAAAGATTAAACGAGGCAGCTAGTTTGGTCTTTGCCTTCATTACCCTGTTATGTGCGTGTTCTTGATACACAGCAAACAAGCTTCCTGGTAACCATGCTTGCACTGTGACTCAAGCCAGTTAATGATTATAGAGAAAGGGAAAGATCCAGTGCAGTGACCCAGTTCTCCCACGCAGTGTTCAGAAAAGCTGTTTCACACAGTTACAGATAAAATCCATGTGCACAACATGCATTGGAATGAATTAAACCTATTACAAAACACTGATCATGTATTATTATTGCTTTTCACATGACTAGTTAATTTCTTTCAAATGGATAGATTAATCAGTCCACTGAGAGGTGGGCAACTGTTGACAAATAACATTAATCCAGGTCTCCACTGAGTTGCTATTGCATTAACCATCTCTTTGCCCTCACAAATCCTGAAACTGAAAGAAGGTCCTCCTTTGAGCCTGTAGCTGCTGTAGCACTATGGAGTTAGTACTGGGACATTTCACAGCAGTGAACCAAGGGGACATTGGGAGGATTAACGTTAGTAGTAACGTTTACTGTAAACTCAAACCTGGAGTGTCGGTAGATACTATTTGTTACTGAACGGAAGGGATTGCATTGTATGATTGGTAGAACACATTTAAATGATAACATTATATATTGACTGGGTAATACTTAACAGCAATGAAAATGAGATTATTTAATTTAATTACACTACCCGAGTACTGTACCATGAAATCAATGAACATCCCGGTTTAGTGCAATAATCATTCCTCTGGGAATCCTGTCACTTGTCATTTATTCACAACAGCACCTGATTTCATTCTTACCTTGTTCTTGTTCCTTGTGCTAGACATCCTGCTTTTTAAGAAGCTGATAGTGCGACTAACTTTGAATTTCTCCGATTCACATTTGGATGGGATAATGTATTTATCCCACTCCTCCTCTTCAATTCTGTTGGGCAAATAAGGAACAGTCACAAAATGAAGGAATGCACATGGAATTACCTACAGTACAACTGGGCTGGATTAAAAAAGCATTCATTTCCAATACACTTTACAAAGCTGTGCTTTACAATATACACTAACTGAAACGGAATATGACAAATCATATTATGGAACAGTTTCATGAATTTCTAAGGGGTTTGTAAGGGGTCTTCTTGAGGGGTTACAGTATATCACAGAAAACCTAAATGATCCCATTTACTGTATGAGGAACTATTTCTCCCCTTGAAATTTCTTAAACACAATCAGCGATTGCATTTGCTTTCGCTAGTCAACCAACACAAAACATATTATCAAATCAGCTGCTTTGTGTGAATAAGAGGTTTTCGCTGTACTGCTTTTCAGCATTTAAAAATGTCACTTCTGTTTTTACATTCCAACAGAAACAAGGCTACCAGTTAGTTCAGACAGTTAGATTCTGTGTTCTACACAGCAAACGGCAGTGAGGCATACAAAGTAGTATGTGTCTGGAAGATGCATTACATGGCAACAGTGTATGAATGAAAAACTCCTGCTTAGCCATAGCAGACCAATCTTAAAGCTTTACAGGTCTAGGAAAACAATAACTGCACTCAAACCCTCAGACCACCCTCACACTAGACATGTAGGACAGATAACTCCTTTCAAAACAGCAGACCACTAAACTAATCTAATACACCAAGCGTGGTTAACCCCTGGCCCTTCCTAACCAGGTCTTTGTTCCAACCATTCTTAAATTTTAATTGAACCAATTAAACCCCTGAAAGCAGGGAACTACTTCATAATACCTGTTAAACCTGGAGTAGAAAAGCCCTCCACAGCCAGAGTTACCCATCCCTGTAATACACGGATACATATTACAAACGTATGTCCGTTTTCTAATTAATGTATCTATGTGCAGTATAATAAACTACTGACTTGGCTATCCTGGGGTAGACTTTCTATCAAGCACACTCTGATGCAATCTGGTCCAGTTACTGTGAAGGCAGCATGGCTACGGCAGGAGCTCTTCTTACAGTTAGCACTAAATAGGGAGGGATGGATGTGCGGAGCTGGGTTACAAAGTTATAGCCAGTGGAATGGGTTAATGTGGTTAATAGCACGTGGCTTGCTGGTCCTACGCATGCGTGTGGCTGTAGAAGGGGGCTATACCACGTACTCCTTGAGGAACTCCGAGAGAGTGAGGTGCTGCAGGGACTCTGCCAGCTCCGGACTGCCCCCCTCCTCTGCTGACTGAGCTCTTTTACGGGAATTTAACTCCCTACAGAAAACAACACATGACCTAACGTTCGACTGCAGGAAACAATACGGCGTGCAACCTGACAAATACAGCTCTCACACATCACCAAACACCTGGTAGAGTTTTGATTGTACATGTATTAAAAAGTGCATTCGCCAGTATATTAAAAGCTCTTTACAGAACTGTTTTAGGTTGTCTCATAACCACTGTGTAGTCGAAGATTGTTTTTTTTTTTTTTTCTTTCGCAACCAAGTATTTTGATTTTAAAATATAATATAGGGTTGCAATATGACAACAGCTAACTCAGACCTTGTAAATTCATCCCTGGTTCACTGAGACCCCTTCTTGACTTCCTCGTGTCACTGCACATCCTATTTGAACCTGGATCACCATAATTATTCAATGACACCAGGAAGACCAAGTGTGAACCAAATTCCCAATTTGAAGCACTTACCAAGTTTGAAATAGCTTTTCTTGCATTGCTTCTAAATATTCAGGTCTATTCGGTTGAGCTTAACAGTGGAGAATCGAAATACCGACACCATTTTAATATTAAAAATAAGTAGAGCCCTGATGTTTTACATACGTTCACATTTTAACTCGCAGTTTCCTAAAGCCCCCTGGTTTCATGGCAGCAGTATATTGTTCAGCAACCCTTTAGGTGAACTGAGTAATAGATCCAATATGGTTTAAAATTAGAATACTTGGTTGCTTTGTAGTATTGCTTTCAGATTCCAAACAGATCAACAAAATGAAAGATGCAGCACGAAATGTAAGATTTGATAAACAGCTTTGTAGGATTTATCTTTGGTATAACTGGAACACACAACAACGAACTTGCACTGTGTTTCTGTGTTTATACAGCAGGTACACAGCTCACAGGAACAGGGATCAAAGCTCTCCTTGGGAGCTCAGCAGAGTCCATAGCACTACAAGATGGGAATTGAGATTGCTAATGTTACTCAAGGCTAGTCGTATTCACACTGCTAGCTGTTCACTGCTCCCCTTCTCCAATTCTTATTTGTATTTTATGACAGCCAGGATAAACCAATGGGAAGTGTTTAGTGACAGCTGTCAGGGCTTCAAAGGCTGTGACGGTTGAATGAACCTTGTTGATGAGAGTGGTGGGAGGAAAAGGTTCCACTTCCAGCCAGATTTGTGAAACCGTTACTATTTTACACTGAGCGGACATGTTACTGGGGAAAGCAGTCAAGACCTTTTTATCAGAACGAAAAGAGAGGACATCATACCATTTATCTTTAGTTAAAAAACTGAATTAAACAAGCTGCAACAGCACAATGAATCCATCGAGGTATTTACAATGTGTAAATGGCTAAGGATTGAAAGAAGGCTGGGAATAGAAGAAACACTTAACCCAAAGGGACACTAACCTACACGTTGAGAGAAAAATGTAGAAAGGGAAACTTTTTTTTGTAGAAAGTGACGTGCAAGCTACATGTTTCAGGCAACCTTGTTTCAAGTAACTGTATCAAAGAACTGTTGATTTTGTAGAAGCATCATTACATCATAGAATAAATCAGCCAATGAAAGTGATGTAAAAAGTCATGCGACTAGCTTCTTTGCGGGGAAAAAAAAAAACCTAAGAAAAATGACAGAGAACATGAATGTGAAGATGGTGTGTGATATTGTGAGAGAGACTCCTTACTGTTTTTTTTCAGGGTGTTTTTTTTTTCAATGTTTATTTTCTTTTTTTATAGGTGTAAATATGTGTTAATAAGTCCATTCCTGATATTTAACGACCAGTCTGTCAGTAACACCACAAGATGTAGTGGAGCGGCATTAAAGTCAACAAACTTATTAATACCACATTCCTTGAAAAAAAAGATTTCCTACTATGAACCGTTTTAAACACAATGTTGTGTTGGCATTATAGTCTCATATTAGCAATTACAACAAAGGCTGGATTGGTACCGATGCTGAAGTATTAGAGCATCCATGTTAAACTGCAGTGGTGTGTTACATTTACATTCCCAAGTTGTGTTTTCAGTATCATTTTGGCTCAAATAAAGGCTTTCATTTGATACAACTTAATAGTAATGGATAAAGTGAGTCCTACTTTTTGTTTAAAGACATTTGAACATTGCAGTTCAGCAGACGCAACTTGTAAATATTGATATCTGACTTGTAGAAGAAAAGCAAATCCTCACCTGGCGTAATTTGGAATGCTGTTCAAAATAATATAATAAAAAACTTAAAAAAACTGTAACAATCACATTTCAACTTCTCTCATTTCACACAAATAAAACAGAAAAACCATCACGCAAAATATTCAAGCCAAAAATAACAAATTCAGAACAAACATGATGAGAGTAATGGTAAATAACTACTGTAATGTAAATATTACTAATACAATCATATATATATATATATATATATATATATATATATATATATATATATATATATATATATATATATAGTTTATTTAAAAAGAAATACTGGTGAAAATGATGTGGACACTAAAAACACTAATATACTTTTTGACAGGAAATATCTACATATTGTAGTGTCCCCTGAAATCTGAAGCAGCAATGTAGAAGCAACAGCTTTCATTCTACATTTTCTAGCAACATGTAGACTAGAGTACAATTGGCTTTAGTTTCCAGGTTCTCAGGACTTGCCAAGCCAACATACTTAGAAATCCCATCCCTCAGCAGTCATTGATTGACTAATGAGACAGGTTGACTAATTCATTTTGTTCACTGCACTAAAGATTACGAGGTGACGCAAAGATTCAGCATGTTTTATGATTATAAAAGGACTGTGATTGATTGATGTAGTGACAGCTCATATATTTCATGAAATCACCTTTATTCATCTATTTACCAAACAATGACAAAAATGAAACTAACCCTTTTGTTCTGTATTAGTTATCCAACCATTTGATGGAATATTTTAATCACATTATTTCTGACGCTCATTAGTGGGGATGAACACAGTGTGGTTGAATGAAACAGTACTTTGCTTATATCGGGTTTAATAAAGTTATCAATCATAAGTAAGTTAAACAGTGGAACTGAAATGTATTGAAATGTTAGTTTGAATTTATTTTAGTATATTATGAAACTGCTTTGTAAACAATAATACTAAATTCCCATTAAAACAACAGCAATAGCCATTTTTTCTACTGATCATTTCAAAGTAAACAGAACTAAGATATTAGTGGAGAGCTTCTGATATGAGTTAATATTAAACATATTGGAAAATGCATAGAAAATAAAAAATAAACTGAAAATGAAATCGAACAGGTTAAACAATTATCCGATTTAAAAAGCTCACAATAAATTAGAAAATCATAACGAGTCAGTGATTTATGTGAAGCTTCTTTCAAAATGATTTACACACAAGTCTGACAGAAGTTTAGGTTCCACAGCTGTAAGACTAGATCAAACTGGCATTATACTGAAACAGAGCTTGAAAGCTGAGGGTAAATAGGAGCGGCTGCTGACTGTTTGCTAACCCTCTTAGGCATGCAGATCAGTGTCTACTGTAGAAACAGCTGGTGGAGTGTGTGCACCTCTGAACAAAGACTGCCTGCTTGCAACACATGCATCCTTTAAAACAGCAAGACTAAACAAAAAGTACAATAAGAATAAGTGCTGCACTGTGTGGAGGGGCTGGAGCAATACCCTGGTAAACATGTGCAGAGGCACCATGCACAGCCAGCAAGGACCTGGAGCAATACCCTGGTAAACATGTGCAGAGGCACCATGCACAGCCAGCAAGGACCTGGAGCAATACCCTGGTAAACATGTGCAGAGGCACCATGCACAGCCAGCAAGGACCTGGAGCAATACCCTAGTAAACATGTGCAGAGGCACCATGCACAGCCAGCAAGGACCTGGAGCAATACCCTGGTAAACATGTGCAGAGGCACCATGCACAGCCAGCAAGACCCTGGAGCAATACCCTGGTAAACATGTGCAGAGGCACCATGCACAGCCAGCAAGGACCTGGAGCAATACCCTGGTAAACATGTGCAGAGGCACCATGCACAGCCAGCAAGACCCTGGAGCAATACCCTGGTAAACATGTGCAGAGGCACCATGCACAGCCAGCAAGACCCTGGAGCAATACCCTGGTAAACATGTGCAGAGGCACCATGCACAGCCAGCAAGGACCTGGAGCAATACCCTGGTAAACATGTGCAGAGGCACCATGCACAGCCAGCAAGGACCTGGAGCAATACCCTGGTAAACATGTGCAGAGGCACCATGCACAGCCAGCAAGGACCTGGAGCAATACCCTAGTAAACATGTGCAGAGGCACCATGCACAGCCAGCAAGGACCTGGAGCAATACCCTGGTAAACGTGTGCAGAGGCACCATGCACAGCCAGCAAGGACCTGGAGCAATACCCTGGTAAACGTGTGTAGAGGCACCATGCAAAGTGTGTTCAGGGGGCAACAGCCGCCAAATCAAAAGGTGGGGAAGGTAATAAGACTTTCATTGGAGAAATAAAGAACAATTACTCTTTAAGTAGAAAGAGGACCTGAAAGAGGACAGAATTTGCAGCAAACTTAAACTGGACAACCGAACACACTTGTTGGACAAACAGAAGCATTGGGTGTAACCCATAGTTTCTAATTCAAGAGTGCAGGTACTGTTGATACACAAGCAGGTCATGCAATGACTTTTTTCTTGCCACAATCTTCCCCCTTGAAAGACAATTCATTTCCAAATGGCACAAACTATAAAACAAAGTAAGCATATATAGTGTTATGGACCCGCAGAAGCAGTTTAGTTACAAAACATCCATAGCACAAGTGCACAATCATGTATGATAAAAGCTGATCAATAATGTCAATCAAATGGCACATACCTTTTCTCTCTGGGCTGCTCTGGCAAGCTGTAAGCACGCTGCTCTGCAAAAAGTAAAACATTTCAAAAAGTTAAAAACATTAAGAGAAACAAGCAGCTCTTCAGAAAGGATCACAGTTAATTAGGAAGCAAGACAGCCTTCATCATGTTATCGCCTAGAACAGCAGTTCTCAACCTTCAAATCAACCTGCAACCACCTAACATCATTACCATACAACGTTAAGAGTATAACAGAAGTCTAATTCTGTGTAGCAACTCATGCTTAGGTTTAAGCTAGCTTTGAATCTACTTTCTAACTTTAATATATTCAATTTGGAATATTGTAACCAACCTTAATATGCAATTCCTGGCATCCCAAAGAAGGACTTATCAAGAGAACATCAAGATAACATTCATATTCCCCAGAGCTGAGAATGAGATGCTTGAGAACGGCTGCTCTGAAGACTGACATGCCAGATGAGGAATGGAAAGGAGAAAGTAACACTGAAACAATGGCTTGTATAATAGATGCAAGCAGCCAGTGCTGCCACTGCTCAGGACAGCAGCGAGTGTGTGTCTCAAGGTACAAAAGGCATGCCCACTGTATACAGACTGAAGTCTACTGAATAACAGCCTTTTGTTTTAGATTTAATAACCATGTATAAATATTAGTTGGATTAGTTGGAAGTAAGAGCATGCACTTTGTAGCTTCCAGCACCAGTGCAGAACCTCCATTTCATCTGCAATGAAGACGCCACATTAAGAAAACAATATGAACACCTATACAGTACATTGAATTAGTGATTACACCTTACAGCAAGCAATGTTGTTTACATGATTATGGGAGGTTCCCCCCATTCCACCAATGAACAGTTATCTGAATGTCATGCCTTGTATTTGGAGGACCCTGTATTTGTGGGTCCAGGGTGTACTTACTACCAGGGTGGAGCAGAGACACTGATTTAGACAGAGAGAGAGCCTGCAGAAGGGACCGGCCGCTGTTGAACACACCATCTACAGAGCAGGGATACATTTCTTTCTATGAAATGCTTGGAAAAGGGTTCCTTCTTTTACCTTTTCTGTTCATTGGTCGCTTTTCTGTCTATTGTAGTTCACCACAGAAAAGTTTTGGACAGATTTCTGATATCACACATTATGAATAGCACAATGGGGTGTTGATACCTCACTAGCATGTCAGATAATCTTCACCATTCGGTTATCTTTTGTTAAGAAATAAAAGGCCAAACAATACAAAGCTAAACATTTGGTTTTTGATAAGAAACCTTTATAAAACTTTCTGGATTATTAAGTAGTGCTACTTTGAAAATGCAATAATAATTGAGTTGAAAATCATGTCATTAGCACTATTTTTTGTGAAATGAGACTCTTAGGAAGTCATACGTTGTTTATTTCTAATTTGTAATATTAACAGGTGTTTCTCTCTTTTCAGAATCAAAATGGCACTAATCACACTTTGGAGTAACATTGTTTTTTGGATTTCCCCCAGAGGGTTTGGTTTCATTCAAGTAAAATTCCTCCTTGAAAATGTAGAAAAGGATCAGAGATTATGATAGAAATGCAACATACATGTTAGCACTTGTTGTTAGTAAATTTGAATATGACAGTACCTAACAGACTACTTCAGAATGCTTTAAACATGAGCACGAGAGAGGCCATAAACTGACCTTCGCTCAGATGGGAATTCCCTGAGTCCCGAATGCCGCGAGGTCTGGCCAGGGTAATCTTGGGGGAAGAATAGGAATAAGAACGCAGCCGGACTCCAGAATCCACCGGTTCCTGAGAATATTAGCATTGCACTTGATTAGAGATCTGTAACACTGTTAATTCACACTACTTTTCCTATCCATTTGAAATTTCACACTGCACGCTACTCTGGACTAAGGTTTTGTCACACTTCCTGATATCTCTTTTATCCACTTCACCTTATTAGGCAGTGTTGAAAATGCATTTTAAGTTAGCGTTAAATGTATGTCATTTTGGAGTACATAAAACAGGAGTAAGGACAGAGAGTAGGACTACAGCATATTTCTTCTTACAAATTAAAATAACATTAACATTAAAGCACACTGGAAAACAGGGCCCAAATGGATCTTATTCAATTTAAAATCGGACTGTATATATATATATATATATATATATATATATATATATATATATATATATATATATATATATATATATATTTACTGTAGGTCATTTACTGTAGTTTAATAGTTTGCTGTTTTGAGTGGAGTTATCTCCTATACAACTTGAGCATTGAAAGAGTTTTAGAAATCAACTCCCAATGATGAACATTTTAGATTTATCCGTTCTCATCCAAATGGTCATAGATTATTATAACCCTACAATTTGGGGCTAAACCAAATACTTCTATGTGTAAGGCTTTATTTAATACCAACTTTTTAGGGTGAAAAAAAGAGCACTATGCAGACCAAGCTGTAATACACGAATATCATCTTATGCACCAATTACCATCCTTGTTTGGATCAATTGGTTCCCACAACATAGGTTATACTTTTATACACATGTCTACACCCACACACACAGACAGAAGCTGACTACCTTTAAGTTAGCAGTGATGTACGCAGAGCTGGATCTTATTCTGTTGGCAGACAACTCTGGAGACGTGTTGAAGGAGACCTGTTCATCACCACTGCTCACTTGCAGATGGGCTGCAGATGAAAGGTTGGATGGACGAGACTTGTCCGAATTATCCTCTTCTTCACTGTCCACATAGAGACCATCCAGACTGGGGCTGTATTAAATAACAACTCATTGAAAAAAAACATTCCCTAAAAACGAAGCCTAACTACACAACCAGAAACAAAACATTCCCCAAATACAAAGCCTAACTACAGGACCAGAACACTGTGGAGAGCTGCCAGTTCCATTGAGCCACACCTTCAGTGGTACTAACAACTCAGGTTAGAGTTACTGTAATAAACTCTTGTTAAGAGAAGACATACAGTATTAACTGGCCAGAAGAGTAAACAACTGCACAGCAATTCAGTTATTCTTTACTATACAAACAGAAAGCAGTGTGAATTTGTATGTGGACCACTGCTGATGTGTAATAAGTGATGATACTTGATTCTCAAACTATTTTTAAATTCTGTTCATAGCTGAAATGTGCTATAGACAGTGTTTCATATTTATTTTACAAGCTATTCTCAAACTTTCTAAAATTAAAAATAAATTAATTAAAGACACCCAACATATTTTATCAACACATATTCCATAAATTGCATGGTTTTCATTACAAACAGCTTGCACGTTCCTGTACAGGAGTTCAATGCAAGATGCCAATTTGAGTACCATTTACAGTACACCCATTCCAATGGGAATGCAGGCCTACATGCTTTCTATTCAGTGTATGTGGAGTGGTCTGCAAGAATCAAGCAATGCACACAAACCATTAATCAACATATATTCTTTCTGTTTCCACACAGTATTTTAACCACAATCAACACTGGTTGTCTGTTCAGTCTCTATACATATAAAATGTGTTTAACATTAGGAGTCAGTTTGATGAAGGACCCTGTGAATCCCTGATGTTTCAATGTGCTCTGTTACACGGCTACATTCCTGACAGACCTGAACCATTGTACCTGCTCTGCAGGGGGTTATTCCAGCAGTCTACACAGAAACCCACTTTTCTCCTGACTTCTGTTGCTGTACTGAACGGCTGGCTGCTTATAATAACAGACCAAAGCCCCCCGTGCTTGCAGATGGAATGCAATCAAAAACATTTCTGAAAGGCTGGAAGCCACCAGAAAAAAGAAAAATCAGGTAATTAAAGGAACAGAATGAAGGTGTTCCTGATAAAGTGAGCACACCCTGTGGCGTCAGCACCTGGTCATAATCCACCTGGCCCACTGTTCTAGTCAGGTTCCTGCGGGTCACAATGGCCAATCACTGTCACAGAGATCATTGACATAATTCAATTTGGAAACAAAATGGTGGAGAAATGATGCAAAATAGATAAAGCAATAAACAAACAAATACAAGTGCTGTACCTCTGTTCGCTCATCTTGCTATCTGGTGCACCTCCTCCTTTATTAAATCCCAGGGGCCGCTGTGTCTGATTCAGTCTTGCAAGAGCCAAGTTGGCAGCTGAGATTGTGTGCAACTGCTCTGTGTCGGCTGTATTACTTGTGGTGTCCAATTTATCATTGCAGCGTTCAGATATGTGGTTAGAGGCAAGTGGGCCTGCATTCAGGGAGCCAGCGTCGGAGCGAATGCCCCAACTCAGATCCTGGCTAGAGCTGTCTGTTGATGTGCTTTCAGTGATGGTCCCATCAGTGCTGTACTTTATATCCATGTCATCAACCTGCAATGTGATTGAGGGGGGTCAGATTCTCTTGCAAGCCAAAAGCAGTATTATAGATGCAATTTTACATGCTTGTAGTTTGAGTAGACTATTAAGAAGAGGAGGATTCATTCCAGAAATACAGCAACTGCTTTATTTCCCGG